>NW_028145763.1:40000-237500 GCF_977016875.1 Pavona decussata | reverse complement strand
TTAATTCTCTTTTGTTTTCATAGGGACAAAATATGTTATTAACCCCTCCCCATACTTTTCTTATAAAACTGACTGGGGCGAAGTTATTAAAATATCAAGAAAATTCACCTTGGCTGATCATAAGCATTGATATTGACAAGGAGAAATTTGATGCTGATCACTGTCAGTGTTTAAGGTTATTTTTAGAGTTGTGAAATGAGATCAGCGAGGAGTTTTGCTCTCAATTTGGGGCCCGGGAGAGGTTTCTGTTCCCTAAAAGTTTCTGCGACTTATATAAAGCTAAAGATCCCAAAAAGATAAAACTGTGGCCAGAAAGCGATCTCCCAAAACTGAAAAAGACATTTGAAGTAGTTTCCTAAATTTTCTAGTTGGGTCTCCCATCCCTTGCCTGCAGTGTACAGAGAGATGATGGAATATCTACACAGGTCACCCAAGATCTTCCATGATAGCGAAATATTGTTTTGTAACAGTATGGGAAAAAGTATCCAATTTGAACGCAAAATTACGTTCGATTTTTGAACTCCTTTGTTGTTAGCTTTGTGTCCGTGTGGTTTCAGTGAAGCGATTCCCAGGAGTTAGCTACAGCGGTCCATCTATCTCAATATAAACCTTATATCACAGTGTTTGGAACGAATTTATGACCCTTTTCCATCAGTGTATCCGGTAGCCTCTCGAGCGGACACCCCAACCTTAGATGTAGTTGGAACTAAAAGTCCACCGAATCGCTTCAAATCGACCCAAAAATGACACAGGACACAAAAAGACTAGCAAAGATAGAAAATTTTTAGTCAAAAATCTTTCGTAATTTTGCCTTCCAATCAGATACTTTTTACCCCTACAAAGCCTCATAAACTCTTTTAATTTCGCTGTTATGTAATTGTTATCGTGATGCTTTAACAGGGTTAAATTACGTGACGCTAGTTGCATGTATTACAAAGGTCAACATGCTTCACAGAGCTTGCGCTACCACGGTGGTATGTGAACAGGCTTTGTAGTGTGGAACGCAAACAACACAAATTTGGAAATGCAGAATTGTTAGCCTGCGTAGCTGGCGGTATTGTAGGCGCGCGCGAAAGAAAGTTTTGGCGGCGGAGCCGCTCCCCATTCTCCTCGCGGCTTCGCCGCTCGCTTCTAACGGCTCCGCCGTCAAAACTTTTTAATTCGCGCGCGCCTACAATACCGCCAGCTACGCAGGCTACCGAATTGTTTACAGACTTGTGTTGTGATGCTAAACGGACGCAAGTTTACAGGGAGGAGTTGCAACTCACAATGTCATGCAGATTGACAGGCGCAGCTTCCGTACAAAAACAATACCGACAAATACAATATGCGTCAAGTTGCGCTGCGTGCATTGAAGCGGTAAAAAAAACCTTACTTCGCGTGTCCTGAAGATCGCGTTCATGAACATCAGCTTTGGCATCCCACGATTAAAATTAGGTAAAGTAAGTGGAAATTGATCTTGAACACCATTCAACCAAATCATTGATCCGTTGGACGCAAAATTTGCTGAAGTCAAGCGTGACAGCTCTCACCTCGAGTCTAATTTCCTTTTATAAATACTCACATACCTGTGTCTCCTTTTCGGGAAACCTCTAAATATTTTTGTTTGAAGGAATTGATCCCAGCAATACATTCTTCAGTCGAGCGTACCATCCCAGCTTCTATTCCGAGCTTCATGTTGTCGATGTATCGCTTGAAAGTTTGTGACACCAACTTCATTTTATCCAGTACCAATCGAACACCACTGAGGTCCTTGGGGTGTAAGTTTCCCAGGCCGTACCGGATATCTGAAGACCCCACATTACATATCGGCTGCCAGCAAAATAAATTAGGCCCCATGAGAAAGTCGCCAGCATAGTAATCTCCATCAAAAGGTATTCCGAAATTGTTTTCCAGGTAATGCTTCACCTGAGCAAGAGCCTTCTTCTCGCGCGGCTTCAGTTGCCTGGTATTGACACCCAACGCCTTCAGCTCGTCAAGAAGTTCTCTCGCTGTATCTGAAATTTGCTTCAGGTTGCTTGGATCTGGGTTGTAAGGTTTGAATTTTTCCATCAGTTCTTCGTGTTTCACTCCTCCAGGTTTGAAAATCAACTCTTGTGGGTGAAGCTCGTAGTACTTGTCCTGAACTTTCTGTAGAAATTCATCTGCTTTGGCTCGTTTCGCTTCTTCGGAGTAGTCGCAGCGGCGTGTTTTTCCAGCCCCATCACCGCCTTGCCCGGCAACACTTGGATCACAGTCTTCTTTGGACTTTGCTTTCGTCAGGAGAACTATTCCGACGATAAGAACAATGAGCCCGACCAGGACAAACAGTCCAACCAAGATCATAAGCCGATTTCTCGTATTTGGTAAAGTCATTTTGTCGACCCAAATGTAAGCTTGTGTAAGCGCTGGAACACCGACTAGCGGTACATGTACATGTGACAGATATCACTTATCAGGCTTCTTTACTCCGGTTGTTGACATGTGCGTCAAACTGTGATGTAAACTGTGGCTTTGATCTCTTATTGGTTGCACTGTGCGATTCTAAATTCCCTAGTCACTGTTTATTAATAGGACTGTCAACAAATCGGCTGATTTTAGCCACTTCAAAAATACCGGTATTTTGAAAGGATTCATTCCCCGAAGTCGACGATCTCGTTTCATTATTTCTCCAGAAATCAAAGTTAAAAGTGATTATTGACTACATATATTGACTACAGTCGAACCTGCTGTGTTAAGCGGCAAGGTATTGAGTGGTCAGTTGTCAAACAGTCAAAGTCCCGAAAATTACCTCCCTTAATTACTGACCTCTGTTGAACAGTCACCTCTATTTAATAAGCAGTCGCGGACACTCTTTTCTAAGTCCCAGCGAGCAGTTTCTATCGGTATTGATCTGTTTTAAACGGTCGCTTTATAAAAGGAAACCATTCAAATAATTATGGTAACAAAATAGCATGCCAGGCAATTGAATTTCTAATGACTTGCAATACTGACTATGGGATCTTAGCGTTAATGTTTTATTAATCTGTTTCTATACCATGTTCTCCTTTGACATGTTATACAGTATTTAAAAATACCCCTTTTATTTGGCCTCCATCGCAGACGCTCTTTTGACTCGTCACGCAATCTTTCCTCCACGTGTTAGGTCATGTGGAAGAAAGATTGCGTGACGAGCCAAAAGGTCTGCGAGGTCTGCGAGGGAGGCTACCTTCGACGTGCATTCTGTGCAAGCTGTCACTTAGCCATTCCCCCAGGGCGACCGCTTAGAACAGGTTCGACGGTATATGTATAAATTCCGTTTATTTCCACCAAATTCCTACCAAGCACCGCCAAACAATAGTCAACTTTTCGTACCTTCAGTTTCAAAAACTGACACGGCAACAAGTCTCTTAATAGGTATCTACAGAGAACTACAAACGCATCTGCAGCTACTTCTATCGCCAGCTAGGTCTAAACTACAAAAATACATGTATCGGGCACCGTTTAGGTCTCGCTGTTGCTTTCCTTTGTGATATTTTCTATCCAGCCACTACTAAAGAAAACACATTGACAGTATAAGGGAAGCTTACGAAGAAGAATTTTGACTGTCGAATGTCCCAAGAAATTGCGTCTACATGTACTGGAATCTAGTCAAGAGTGACCGCTGTAAAGTTGTGTTTGGACACGGTCCGAAATCAGTATCATACGATGCGTAATCGACCAATCACTGCTCCGCTGATCCAGTTTAATACGCTGAAGTCTTTCTCGAAGGAATCGACAGGGTATCAGGCATCAGGATTTTCCGACTTGGACAGTTTTATCCCTTCATATACCAAATTCTTCCAAACATGCGTCTCGTAGGGTCTAAAATGCTTCAGCTTTCAAATTTAATTCCCAGTATTAAACCTACAGAACCTACAGTACTAGCTCAGAAAAAAGTCTTCAACGGCGGATGCAAAGTGTTTTCGGCTGCTGTCATGTTTCAGGGGTTAAGGGAACGCACGCAATAGCAATCTGACCCACGCGCGAAGTGCGTGGGTAGAGCGCGGAGCGCGAAAGTAAAGCCCCTTCCCCCCTTTCCCTCCTCTCCTCGCTCCTCTCCTCGCTCCCCTCGTTTTCGCGCGCGCCCTAATCGCTTCTTACTTCCGCATTGCTATGGTTCTCTTTTAAGTTATTGCACTAGCGCCCCTTCCTTTCATGAGTGATTATAGTGCACATGTGTATTCCAACGTTGACTAAACGTCGCTACTTGCGAGTTCCAATTGTAGCCTATTAGCTACATGTGTTACTAATGTGGAAGGTCATGGTGCAACCACGGGTAGGAGGAGCGACATGTTGCGCAACTCAATAAAAAGAATGTTTGGTTTGTCAACGGAGTTGATAACTTAAGGTAAATTGGCTTTGGGGAAATGAACGTAGAGAAAGGTGTTGTAAACTAATCAAAGAAAATTCACACGAAATATTTAGACCCGAAAAAGAGTCGAGGAGAAAGCATTTCCTCCGCCCATAGACCCTATTCAGAAATGTCGGAGGAACGAGGCTAGTACTAGTAGGGCTAAAAGAAAAACTTTTGAATGCAGAGGTCCACACAACGCAGGAATTAAACTTGCTGGTAATTTTGCCGGATCTCTCTTGTGAAAGACCTCGTGTCAGGCGTCACTTGAATGTGAAAATACAAAACTGAATGCAAGGCTGGCACTACGGCAAAGGGCAGATTTATTTGTGGCCAATATTTCGACTAATAGAATTAGCCTTCCTCAGGGCGAGAGCTATACTGAAGGAAAATATAGGGGCTAATATAAATAATATAGGGCTAATATAGGAGCTAATTTGAATGCACACAAAAGGATATTAAATTGTCTATTGAGCGTATTCCGAAATAGCTACCATTTTATTATTATTTTGTTCGTATTCAAATTACGCGGAAAGTAAGCCCTTCTTACCGGTTAAAAATGAAAATAATATTTTACCTTAAACGAGGCCAGAAGGGTTAAATACAAATTTATCCCTTTTCAAGTGACAAGCGCAAGGCCTGGACGTGGACAAAAATTGAGTCACGCATGCATAGTTCAGTATCAGGGTCGGATTACATCGTGGTTAAAAAACATGGAGTTCCAGGACAAAGAGTACGTTTTAAGGGAGGTGAAACCACCGTCTAAAAGGCTTTTTTACATCGCTTTGGCTGCAGCCATAGTCTTCTGCATTGTAGGAATTATTCTTATTGCGGTTGGTGGGGCGAAGTTGTCCGAAAGTGGAAGCTGCGGCAAGGAAGGATCAAAAGAGAATTCGGAAATCGTGCAATCGAAACCCTGCGATTATTCAGATGAAGCTAAACGCGTCGGGTTAGATGACTTTCTGAAAAAAGTCAAGTCAACTTACTACAAGATGCGACCGAATAACGCAGTTTACGATCCCGATTCAACGCCCGAATCCGTTCGCCAAGACTTCAGTCCATACAACGCACACCCTTACGCCATCCGTGACAGGACCGATGCCGCCAGTCGATTGTACAACGAAGCAAATGAGCTCGACAATCGCGTGGATAGTGACAAACTCAAACCACGCGAGATCAAGGCCATTGCTCAGGCGAAACACTTTTTACAAAGCAACTTCGGAGCTCCGTACGATGAGAATTACTATGCAGGCGACTGGATGCTTGGCCCTAACAAGTTCTGTTGGCAACCGATTTGTGACGTGGGCAGCGATGTCAAAGCTCATTTCACCTATGAAAGTTGGGGCATACGGCCAAAAACCGTGGACGATGTGAACTTCGTGATCGACCACCTAAAGAAGCTGAACGACTCGTTGATGCAGTACATCGAGAACGTGAAATATGGTGTTAAAGCGGGATTTGTTCGGTCGGAAGAAGACTGTCAGGATGGATTGTATTCCATTCAGCGTACCTATCTTAAGGTTTCACAAGGTGGACCAGAAGGTAAGCTCATTCCAACGTTTCTTTTATTTGTTTTTGTTTTGACTGAGTTAACATGTTCCTATTAGAAACCTCTTGGGCTTGTGCAATAGTTCTTAAAACAATTTGGTTTTTCGAGTATTGTTTTTATGCTAAGGGTCAAATAGCTCTGTAGATCAGCTGTCATCGGCTGGCATTCCCCAGGCACCAAGCTAAGGCATCATGCAGTGTGGTTCGATAATTATTTTGTAAATACTGTCTTCATATATATGGCTCGATATAGAGGACGAATATGGTCCAAATACTTCTTTGGTACTACACCGCAAATGACCCCGGAACGGCAAGTGCTTCTCGACCGGAAATGCCTCCTGAATGGGCCGGAGTGAACAATTTTGGAATGGTTTATGGGACAGGTGGATTTTGTGGACGGCGCAATGGGGTGAAGGGTAGAATGGAATGTCATGGAGTGTGGACAATGGGATCGTGTGAACATGAATTAATATTGGACGGTGGATTTCGTGGACAGATAACAAAGAATTCTTCGATCACATGGAAACATGTGGGAGTATCAGGCCTTCAGGCCTTACTAAGGAAGTGGAAGGGGGGGGGGGGGGGGGGCGTGGCAGAGGGGGAAGCAAAAAGGGATCCCAGGTGGTCGCAGAAATTGGAATCAAATTGTCACGTCCATTTTGTTGTATTTTTGAGCCCCTCCTGTCGCACTCGCGCTCCGCGCTTGCCTCCGCTCGACCGAAAAACGCAAAAGATAAAAATAAATAACTCCTGTTTTGCAGGTTATATTTTGGTCAACTGCTCAATCATTTTACAAAGAACCTAGTTTGTAGCATGAAGTTGCTCTTATAACACCGGGAAGAAAATAATAAGATTTTTCTCCTAGAAGAACTAACTATAATCAGTTTTTCGCGACTTCTCTAAAATACACAGGAAGAATTTAAAAAAGGCGGACAATTTTTTCAAGTTGCAATCCACTTCCATCCTAGCCATCCACAGCCAAACATGATTAACAGTAGTTTCTGTGTACAAGTAGAGTTATTATTAACAAAACTCAACCATCATTTTAACGATTTCGTTGAAACAAATACGTTTAATTCATAGTGACACTAAAAATAGGTGACACTGATTTTTTAAGTTTCTCTTTAAATCTCAGTTATGCGCTCATTCCATTGTTTCTTTTTCAATAGGTGTTTTAAATGAATCCTATACAAAGGCGATGCAAGATCCAAAATGGCTGGCCGACCTCGAGAAAAGCGCCTCAGAGGCGTGGGAGAAGGAACATAAAAAGTCAGTGCGAGCCTCCATAAATGACGCCCTGGTTGAATATGTGGGGAAACCGCTGGACAGTTTATTGAACTACTTGGAGTTCAACCACTCTCAGTACTGCGTCCCCAGTAATATATCCAGTGGTTTAGCTACACTTCCTTTGCCTTACATTTACAAGAACGGTATCAACACTGGAATAAAAACAACTGGAAAACTGCCGAGTGGGGAACCACTCAGTGGGAAGAGAGCTTACGAGATGATATTACCTTACTTCACAACCAATCAGATGACTCCGGATGAAGTCTATAACCTGGGCGAAAAAATGCTGAACCAGCTTTATCCAAGAGCCGTGGAAATCGCTAAGAAAATCACTGGCAAGCAGGACGAGGGCGAAGCCGTTGAAGACTTTAAAAAGCATTTGGAAGATCAGAGCATGTTTTTCAATGACGAGAAAATTCCAGAAAACGAGAGCAACAAAGATGCATTCTCCAAGTGCACCAGCATGGAGACGGCAAAGATTTACTGCCCCAAGCGATACAAAGCCATGTTGACCTGGTTCGATTATGTCAACAGTAAGTTTGCAATAGCTGTTCACTAGAAGTCCCCTAATTCGGCTGTCTAAAAAACCAACGTATAGGATTATAATGGCATGTCCACGGTACTGTGAACATTTAGCGCCGAAGGAAGAGCGCTAACAGACAGGGCGCTTATTTCTCTTGTGCCCTAAGCATATCAAATTGTAAAAAAAAAAAAAAATTCTTCAATGAAATGTTACCATTAACAAGAGCTTGCAACAGTAAAAGTGCTATAACACGAAGCAACGTTTTCCGTACCTTGCAACGCAACAACCTGTTGACAACGCAACGCCGTTTCTTGCGGATTATTTTGCGCGTGTAACACCCCCTCCTCGCAATTGGTCTCGCAAAGGAAAATTGCCATTTGACTTTTAAGTGTACTAGTTGTCTACCTTTTATACGTTGTAACGTATGCATATCATTTGCAGAGAAAATGTTAGCAAATTGCAGCACACTGTCAACGAGGGCACTGTTGCACTGAGAAAAAATTTGCCTCCTTAACGGACTGCGCGCAGTTGAGTCATATCGTGTTATATCGAGATTTGATAACTGACTTACTCAAGTGCTGTTACATTGTTTTAGCGGTCCTTAGTAGCCTTGCACCGAAGACAACTAAGATGTTCCACCACACTGGGAACAAGCAAAGCACTCCTAACTGCCCAGTCCTACTCGTCGCAAACTTCAACCCGGGTACTGGTTCCCAGAGTTACTCGGCCAGCGGTAAAAGTTGCTCCAGGCCCTCGCACTACAGATTACCGTTCTATTTGAAGGACATGGGACCGAGGTACAATGCTATCTCAGTTGGAGCACATGAAGCAAGGCCCGGGCACCACACACAGGTAATCCGTTTTACCAATGGAATTGATAAGGTAAATTGGCCACCGTGAAGAGATTCGAGTGCTGACGTTTCGAGCGTTAGGCCTTCGTCAGAGCGACGTCGTTATAGTGACCAAATTACCCGTTTTCAAATCTGTTGATAAAACCAAACATCTATTTTAACTCCCCCCACCGGCGCACTACCGCATTATTTCTTTCAGAAACCAACCCCCTAATCCCTCTACAGACTAATGCCCCATTCACACCAAGGCCTAAACACGTTTAAAACTGAGCTGTTTAGTTAAACACAGTTTAAAATTGTTTCCTTCATAAAAGCTGCTTTCGGATTTTTGTCGACTACAGACCTAGCACAAATGAAAGCACAAGTTAAAGTTTACTTGAATCGTATGGCAAAGCCAACGATTCAGCTTTCTGTTGCCAATTTTCATTTGGTTAAACCTAGTTTAATTGAACTTTTTTTGTTGGTGTGAATGGAGTTGTAGACTCTTTCAGCCCCAAACTGGAACCCGCGCTTAAACCTGAAATGGTAAAAAATAATCCACAAACTTCATTTTAATAAAATATGGATAAGTTAACGACACCGTAAGAAGTACTACTTTGTAGCTTTCATTTGAATAGGCACACCGGAGGAGTCTATCCAAAAGACTTATGACTTTTATTTTATATTTATATGTTGCCACTGCTCTGCATCTATTTCTTATATGGTATTAGTTGGGAAAATATCTTCTGGAATCATTCCGTTTATTTTCATGCTCTGTATGTAGCGATATTGTATAACAATATAAATGAGAAATTAGTTGCTGATCATTATTGGAGCTTAAAGGGTAAGAGCTACCGTTATCTGTAATAGCAAGTAGAAACTTCTCATTTGAATGATAAAAAATTATCCATATATAAAAGAAAAAAAAAACACTTTGTCAGTACAATAGGTGACACCATGATAAAACACTGCTAAATCACAATTTATTGAACATCGGAAATAAATTTTAGTTAATCAACAACTCTTGTTTGAGCTTTGAACTTTGTCCAGTGATTGTCGCGTGACCGCACGTGAGAACCATTTGAGCCTCCGTGACACCAAACTATCCAATCAAATGACGCCATGTTACCGTATCGTGCGCATGCTCCATGTGCTCGTGGTCTTTTGCTTCAACTCAAGCAACAAGGCAAAACGATTCTCGAAGCAGTAGCGTTAAATCCTCTCTGATGGAGCGTTTTCGCCAGCTAGCTCCTCAGTCCAATGTGTCTCCAGACCCCATCCCAGCCCATGTGTACAGTCTCTAAGTAGAGAAGCTCAGTATTTCCTGGGGATGGCCCTTGCCCAGAACTCTAAGAAAACGTACAGTTCTGGTGTGCGACAATTTTATGCCTTCTGTTCACAAATGAGAATTACTCCCAAGCTTCCCATTGATGAGGCTACTCTGATCAACTTCTCGGTCTACATGGCCCGTACAGTCCAACATAGTACTATCAAGAATTATCTATCCGCCATTAAACACTACCACTCCAGTAATGGCTATGAGCTGCATATGGCCGGTTTTCTTCGCCTGCAGCTAATTCTTCGGGGAATAAAACGCTCCCAAGGGGCACATTCTAAAGTTCGCAGACCAATCACATTGCAACTGCTAAACTTATTCTACCACCTTCTCAATGTCAAATATACGGACAACAAAGACTCTCTCATGGTCTGGGCCGCAATGACCCTTGCCTTTTTTGGTTTCCTACGTATAAGTGAACTGACATGTAATTCTATTTTTGACCCCAAACTTCACTTGATGGTAACAGATTTAACATTTATGCCTCACTCTTCTCCCAAGTATATGCTGGTTCGGTTAAAGGTTTCAAAGACAGACCCCTTTAGAAAGGGGCAAACCATAGTAATTGGGAGGACAAACTCCAACCTATGCCCTATTTTTGCTATGCAAGCATACTTGGCCTCAAGGACCCCCTTTCCCACCACAGGCCCCCTTTTTTCCTATGTATCTGGATCATTCCTTACTCGGGAAAAACTCACAAGTGAAACAAGGCTTTTACTTTCTAGGGGAGGGTTAGACTCAAGTGAATTCGCCGGGCATAGTTTTCGGATAGGTGCGGCAACAGCGGCTGCTTCAGCAAATTTATCCCCATGGTTAATTAAGGTTTTGGGTAGATGGTCTTCCGACTGCTTTGAGAGATACATCAGAACCCCACCCTCAGTTCTGGCACAGGTTCCTCAGACATTAGTGAACCTATTGTAAATTTTTACTTGCTTTTAGTGTTTTTACTGGTATTTTCTGTGGCTCGTCAATGGGGGAATGCTTTGCATTTTGTGGGGATGAAGTGCTCCTCTTGTCACACTTTTGCCCCCATAGACTCGAAATTATTGAGGCCCAACTCCCTCCATTATGTACTCCTTGGATTTAGGTTAGACTGGAGGCCCAACTCCCTCCAATCAGAGAGGAGGCCCAACTCCCTCCTCTCTACCCAGGAATGGTCACAGTTGGCCCTGGGAGGAGGCCCTACTCCCTCCTCCATACCTTCTGTGCACCACCCTGGGCCGTAAGTTTTCTTAGCGCGATACTCCAGGAGTACACGGGGCTGACTTCTTAGTAGAGCACTTCGTCACCCACTTCCCCATTTTCAGCCACACCGAGTTGTTGTTTTTTGTTGTGTCACTATGTAATTAATTATGGGATCTTTACCAAACACGAGGAAGTTGATTAAATCACAATTTATTGAACATCGGAAATAAATTTTAGTTAATCAACAACTCTTGTTTGAGCTTTGAACTTTGTCCAGTGATTGTCGCGTGACCGCACGTGAGAACCATTTGAGCCTCCGTGACACCAAACTATCCAATCAAATGACGCCATGTTACCGTATCGTGCGCATGCTCCATGTGCTCGTGGTCTTTTGCTTCAACTCAAGCAACAAGGCAAAACGATTCTCGAAGCAGTAGCGTTCGCTTTCGTTCCCACCCATCCCACCCAAGAGTTTGATCTCTATTTGTTTCCCCTCAATAATTTCATTTCGTGAACTCTAACAGGACTCCTTTCCCCCTGCTTAGAATCACTGGACAGAGGACTTCTCAAACTTTCTCAATTGCTATTAGCTAGTTCCTCAAAGCTACTTAATGTTAATTATTGTTTCATTTGTTCTGTTCTTAAAAAAAAAAAAAAAAAAAAAAAAAAAAAAAAAAAAAGTTATAACAATAATAATAATAATAATCATGTCAATTGCTATGTCGATATATTGGCCACTTGATCCTAACCTGTTATCTCGACAACCAAATTGTAAATTGCAAATTATCTGCTTTACGTTACATACTCTTAGGGTAATTATACTAGTTAAGGACCTGGAGGAGATGTTAGATTGATTTTAGCCACTTTAGTGACAGTCTGAATGTATTTGAGAATATTCAATAAACCTGGGAATGGGGATGAAGTGCTCCTCTTGTCACACTTTTGCCCCCATAGACTCGAAATTATTGAGGCCCAACTCCCTCCATTATGTACTCCTTGGATTTAGGTTAGACTGGAGGCCCAACTCCCTCCAATCAGAGAGGAGGCCCAACTCCCTCCTCTCTACCCAGGAATGGTCACAGTTGGCCCTGGGAGGAGGCCCTACTCCCTCCTCCATACCTTCTGTGCACCACCCTGGGCCGTAAGTTTTCTTAGCGCGATACTCCAGGAGTACACGGGGCTGACTTCTTAGTAGAGCACTTCGTCACCCACTTCCCCATTTTCAGCCACACCGAGTTGTTGTTTTTTGTTGTGTCACTATGTAATTAATTATGGGATCTTTACCAAACACGAGGAAGTTGATTAAATACCTGTTACGTGAAAGGTCGCAATTCAGGATTTCATCCATACGGTCAAATCTGTAACATGACAGTACCGCTGGAAAGTTTGCACAGTAGCTTCCATTGGGTGGCCGCACCTTAGGATTTTAAACCCAAACCTCTTCATCTGCTCCTGTATTATATACAGCACAATAGAAGAGTACTCCTCGAAAGCGTTCATTTACGAAATTATCACACTTCAATTATCAAAACTAAGCCCACGCACATTATTCTGTCAATGTTTCAATTACAACACTTGTAATTGACAGATTGAACTAAAGAGATCACAATTTGAAAAGTTTTAAAAGTACTGACTTGAACATGAATGGCAGTCTTTGCCACAGCCGTCTTTAACATCTCGTAAATTTAGTAAATGTAATAACAATAAATGTTCGAACTCGCCATTTCGTGTTCTCTTGCAGGTTCAAGGTTTTGGAGAGTTGTTTGGTGATAGCTGTGAAGGTGTCATCAGTTGGTTGAATGGTGCGTCCTATTACACCGCGTTCACAGAGGGCTGGGCACTATATGCCGAGAATCCGCTGATCGCTGAAGAGACAGACACATACGATAACAACCCTCTTCAGCTTTACGGGATGCTCAAGTGGCAAATATGGCGTGCACTGCGTCTTATGATGGACACTGGCCTTCATTATAAAGGTTCGTTGGTTGAACTTTTCACTCCTGAAAGTGTCCAACTTTAAAACTGCCAAATATTGTCAAACTTCATTTTTTAGCAGGATTTGCAAGAAACTGATTCCTTTTTGCGAAATTATTATAAGCACACGTCACACTTAGAAAGTAATCATTTAAACATTCATCCACGGGCTCAAAAGTTAGCACCGCCTTCTGCAGGTATGGTTACTGGTAACAAAGTAATCTAGACTTTTTTGTAATAAATTCTAACATGAGTCCAGGGTTTTTATGTGAAGTTAGAGTTCGGACGAAAAGTCCTGCTGCTTGCTATATGATATCCGCCGGTACTTTGATGTGACAATGATGATTCAGCCTTCGGTTCTGATGAGGACCTAGATGAACAGACTAGTTTGACAGTTTTGAAACACAAAGTCCCAAGACACCAGATTTACAATATTCGCTATCCACTAACCTGCAATTGAAAACGCTTCTTTATCTCCCACACGATCGTATGATATAGTTTAAAACATGGCCAACAATTTAGGGATAGAAAACTGCTTCTCCGGTCTCAGGAATGTCGAAAACAACCTTTCAGAGGGTGAAGTCTCAACATTTCCCGGGGGAGCATGCCTCCGTACCTCCCTGTTTTTTATGCGAGTGTTTTTTTTTTTTTTTTTTTTTTTTTTTTTTTTTTTTTTTTTGGCATTCAGATCTCTTCTGGAAGGTAATGAGATAACGTAATCGTCATGAACTTTTTCTTTCTCGAAATCATGTTCTCGAAATCAGCGTAGAGTCCAGACAGTCATTTCTTGGATTATTTGAGAGATTCAATGTTGATTTACTTTCGGTAACGTCGCTCCTGGGATTTCTGCCTCATTAAACTGTTTTCAAATAACAGTTGATTTCTGCACCCAATTCAGAAACCCAGAATCCCTCACGTACCAAATTCGTGCCCATTACCCCTCTCACTGTTTCTGCAGAGGTACTTTCAGGGGAAATTTGCTTACGGATATTGTATGATACGTCCTCCTTAATGGTTCTTCGCAGGAATGAAACGGTGGGAAGCGTTGAAGCTCTTTGCCGATAAGGCCTGGGACAAGACCGACAAAGCCGTGAAAGACGTCACTCGTTATCAGAGTGACCCGGGCCAGGCCACCGCATACATGATCGGCCAGTTGAAAATCTGGCAGGTGCGTAACCGAACGCAGGCCAAAGTTGAAGCAGCGAGCAAAAAATTCAGTGAAAAGGATTTCCATTACCAGGTGTTGTCCCAGGGGTCCTCGCCACTCAGTTACCTTGACAACCACATGAAGAAGTTTGCTGCTTGCGTCATCAATCCTGATGCTGATGGTTGTCAGTACGTCACTGGTCCCGCTGGTAACAAAAATGCGAACGTCATGGATGCGGTTGCTAAGAAACAGAAACCCGCTAAACCTTATCAGCCCCGACCGTACGATGAACACCACGAGTAGATGAATGGGTATGTTGGAATAAAGGAAAGAGATATTATGATCAACCGAAGAATTTAATAGATAACCTTTACAAACATTCTAGTATTATCAATTGATCCATGCATGGTGATGTTGATTCATGTATGTAGGTTAGACATGCTTGATATTGTGTAATGCACCAGTGCTGCACTCATAAATCAATGGTCCTTATGAAAAAACTCGTTTCTAAATGCTTCACAGCATTTAGATACATGAATAACTTGTCAGAACATTATCTGGATATATTATTTTGTGTAGTTCTTTTTGACAGATTCATACTTTCTAGCTTCGTTGCAAAAGAAATCATGATTAAAGATTTTTGATTTTCACAGCATTTAGATACATGGATAACTTGTCAGAACATTATCTGGATATATTATTTTATGTAGTTCTTTTTGGACAGATTCCTACTTTTTAGCTTCGTTGCAAAAGAAATCATGATTAAAGATTTTTGATTTTCACAGCATTTAGATGCATGCCTTGGATAACTTGTCAGAACATTATCTGGATATATTATTTTATGTAGCTCTTTTTGACAGATTCACACTTTCTAGCTTCGTTGCACAAGAAATCATGATTAAAGATTTTGATACGATGAAAGGTGTGTATACCTTAACTTTGATAATAATGTAAAAGTTGCAGAATTAGGGAAGTGGTCAAAACTACTACACTCCAACAGGACCCACCGAACAGATGGTGACCTCTGCCTGTACCCCCCCCCCCCCGCCCCCTTCCTCGACCTCAAAAGATGATGTCTTTATTGCATAGCCACCCCTCTATCCAGCAGCAGCAGCAAAAAATGACAAAATGAGATTCAAACCTCACTTTTCTTGTTTATCAAGCAATGCTGACTCTTGCTAGCTGAATATTACTGTGTCAACTCAAATTGTAAAGCCAATAAAACTGATTTTGTCGGTAATGTTCATGAGATAGGTGGTGTCTTCGATAACCCCTTACCCCAGACAAGGTGGGTCCTCTTCGAACAAACTTGTTATGACCAGTTCCCTTAAATATTTGCAGTGGTATATTGCGAATCCTTAAATCTGATTGGTTAACGTACCGTTCATAGATCGGCCCTAAGTGGGCATACCCCGTGGTCAATTTGATTTCGACCTTATGTCATTAATTAGTTGTGATTTCATTCCATTTTCTCTGATGTTATTGTTATTTTGAGAACCAGTAAGCTTTTTGAAAACCATTTTAGTGTGTAAAAGATTTTCTTAAAGAATATCATCAACATCATCATTATCATTATGATTATCATTATTATTATTGTTCATTCGATAATCTCATTTGCTGATGTTTATTTTATATTCACTGATATTCTACGCAGTCTTGTACGTTATGTACTTGGAGACTGAACTGTTTCCAGTTTATTTCTCATAGACCAAATGATAATGACCTATATGTTCAATATTGACTTCCCATCACAGACTTAGTCTTATATAAAATGAATTAGACTACTAATCCGCGTTTTCTGCATAAAATGTTCGACTCGTGCTCTATAGCGCCGGAATGGTTAACTTGCAGCTCAGCAGGAAAATTAGTCTCGCAATCCGGTTGATAAAAAGTCGACAGTACTTCGTGCACGTTGTCCTTAATAAATGGTAAATTGTTTAAATTTCATTGAAAATATAACCTGGCCTAATATCTTCAGATTTCTTCGATTTTAGCAACTTCGCAGGACCCCCCCCCCCCCCCTCCTCTCCCCCTCCCAGCAATCACGGCGAGATACTTGCAAATATGGCAGGTTAGAATTGAGATTTCAAAGAATCATCTGACAAAGATTTCAACATGTAATCCGTTGATGTCTCTTCGTTTCATTAAGCGTTTGCGATTGGCTATGCTCACTTGTAACGCCTTTAAAATCTTGGAACTTGTTCGAAAAATTAAATGAACTTAGCGCTAGGCGGGGTTATCCGCAGTGCCGTTCTAAATTAGGTGTGTCGGAGTTGTCTTTTCGTTATTATTTTGGGAACACAGTCATTGTCTTTCATTTGACGCATTCTGCAGCTTTAATTGACTATGGCTACTATATGGTTGACATCCATCATTTGGGAAATGAAGCCTGTTTTGAAAGACTTCTTACAACGCATTGAAGTCAGCACATCAAACGCTAATTTGTCTAAATTAACCCTTTCACTTCCAACAGATTCTAAGTAAATAAACAAACAGCACGTATTATCAGTATCACAGGAAGGAACTACTCTTTAACTCGCTCTCAAATCAGACGCAAAAGTCAGAACCATCTGCACAACATGAAAGGAGGTATCGCAACTGAGAAGTTACTTCTCAGTAGCTTTATTTAAATGATCACACTTTACAATTTGAATTCGTCTACACATCCAAAATTGGTGAACACATTGTTAGGCCCAAGATTCTCTGTGGGAGGTAATTAGATAATGGGAGGCTAATGTACCAATTAAGAAAGGAAAAGTTAAGGTGCGGTAGCCTAAACACTGGTAATTAAATACCCGATATATAAGCCACGGGACACTTGTTCCTTGAAAAGAGGTCCACGTGAATACATACAGGTGTAGCAAAGAAAACAAATAATAACAATTCAGAAGGCCTCGGAGATTTGACCTGACTTCTAATTTCACAAAAATATTTATCTCATAAAACAAATAAAGAAACTTATGAAAATGAAATACACGTTCATTTTACATTAATACTCATTCCCAAATTTATCGTCATGTTTTCAAACAAAAAAAATTCCAAGTTGATGCGTTAAAACGGCTGTATTTCGGAATGGCCGAAAACGGGGTAATCCCGGTTGAAAATCAATTTTTTAAGGCACATTTGAACCGAGAAAACTCTTGTTTTTTTTAAGGGACTAGTTGTGATCGTTCTGTATTCCAAATTCGAATTAAAGCCCATTGAACACATCCTCAGATTTTCATAGTGTTTGCTTTGTGTCGTTAAATACCTTTAATTAACATTGTGGCAATTTGTCAGTTTCATCCATTCACGAGCTGACGTGTCAATTGAAGACTCTTGACATAAAAAAATTAAATGACAAGCTTGCAGGAAATAAAAGAAACAAAAAAAGCGTTGGGGATACAAACTACTGAGTCACGAAAATAAAGCTGTAGAAAATCTAAGATAGAACTAAAATTATGAAAAACAATCTCTAGACCCTGGCAGGCATAAAATGGCTTTACCCGCTTTTAAACAGCAATTGACCCAAACCAAACGTTTTAATTGCCAGTAGGGGGTAAAGTCTTACCTATTGTTCTCTAGGATTGTTTTGGATTCAAACATCGGAAGTGTGAATGAACTTCCATCACCTGCCTTGTACATAGATTCTAAAGCCAACGTGTTGATTGTCTTTGTATAAGGCAATTAAGTTCTAAATAGTCGGAATAGCTAAGTCTGTTTCTGCTCAGCTCAACTGGGGGCGATTTTAGAATCTCTTCTTATCTTTGCGTTCAGCTAATCGACGAAAAAAAAAAAACACAAACTTTGACGAAACTTTTCTTTCATCCAAGGGTTGCTTCTGACAAGGAAATCAAGTTTTTTTTCAAAAACGTTACTACCTGTAAAATATAATATTATTGATTACCATTTTCATCTTCAATTTTGTATGTCCTCGGCCGGCCTTCATATCTAGAATTTGAAATGGCTACTTTTGGCGTTGGTTAATATAAAAAGAGTGGGGAAAAAAACGCATAGGAGAGACTGTTACATTACAGAAGCTAGCATCTCGTTACACAGAGGCGTCAAAATAAAACTATAGAAAAATGCTCTACACACTAAAGAACAAGAAAAACAAAATTAATATGTTGATCGTCGAACTATGAAAATGTGCCTTTTTTGTAAAGAAACTAGATTTTTGGAGGGTGTCACGTATGTTACCGTAAAGAGGCCTCCGATCCCTTGATCTTCCCAGCTGGAATGAAACACTAAACCTTTTTGTGTGGTTTAAACGTTGATTATTGCAAAGAAATCCTTACATTTCAAGTGATCAGTGTCGATCAGGACTTTCCCTCGGTGCTATTGCTTGGTTTCATTTTACCTCACCCCTATTTTACTTGCAGTTTTTCCAACAGGAAAGTTTAACTTTTTTAGAGATTAAAAAAAATATGAAAAAGAAAATAAGAAAAAAATGGGGTTATTTGTCTCTTAGTAAGTGTGTTATAGCCGCAAAATAAAAAGAAGACGAATTGCACCATGGGTTGTCCGTATTCTTGTCGCCCCCTTACAAACAAAATCTAAGAAAACTTTCAAATGAACACTTAAACATGTATGTGAGTCCATTTCTAAGCAATGCTTTTCTTTGTACTGAACAAAATTCATTTGGTCAATTCCATTTTTAAACTGCTTCTGCCACGTCAAAGTTAGGACTGCCGGCGAAAAAGAAAATAATGTGAGAAATTTCTCTTCCTAGCCAAGAAAGATTTTATCTGGCTGGTAAGGATCTAGACTGCATCTTTATAGTTACCTATGTCTACAAATGCTGGCTATTTGCACTAGATGATATGATTAATGTGATTGAAAATAAACGTCTTCTGTTGCCAAGCATGTAAAAACAGAATCTAATAGTCTTCACAAGTATATGATCTGGGAAATGAGTATAATTTCAGGTTTAGATGTATAAAATGTGAAAATCGTCGGCGTCGGCTAAATAATTGGGTGTAGCTCAGTCCTGCCCATTTTTTTTCCGAAAAGTCTGAAAGTAATGAAGGTAGTAAGATGTTTTTTTTTTCGTCGTATTGGTGTTGTGGTATGAGAGATGACAGTTTCAAATTCTGAATAAGACACGCAAAAAGCAAAAAAAGTGGTCTCACTGATCTCCTATGCAGACACCTGGTGAATTCTGAGCCTTTGCGGGGAAACCGCCGGCAACAATAAACCTTGAAGTCATAAATCTTGTCGTACGTTCGAAATGTTTGACATTTATAATATCGCTGTTGTACGCTTGAAGGAAACACTTACAAAGTTCTGTATATCTTTGAGTCATTTACTTTTATTAAGTCAATCTTCAGAAACCTCATTTAATTTTGTACGACTACAAACGTCCTATTTTAAAAACTGTTTTGTCCCGATCTTTTTGTAATCCATGTGAGCTATTGATCATCAAGTGACGGTAGAAACACACGAAGCCTGCCTTTCTTCTGTTAAAAAATAGACACCTTTTGAATTATACACAAAACTTTTAAGTTCCTACACGCATTTTTCTTATTTAGCTTATTTTACCTAACTTGATCATTGTTTTTCACTATATGGTGCATTTGGTATTTTATATGGCTTCATGCTGTGAAAACACGGAGTTAATCGGTAAAAGGAAGACTTGTGCGATTCACTGCAGCGCGAAATTAGGGGAAGTAAAAATAATATTCCTTTAAAACACAAATCAAATCTAGCGCTTTAAAAGCGAAAGGAAAACTGTCCAAAGAAGTGAAATTCTTGATCTTGTCGCTTTGACAGAAAGCGGTCAGCAGCTTCAAAGAAAATGTTTTGCTGAACAAAACCGAAAGGAGAGTTTTTGAAGCAAAACCAAGAAGAATAAAATATTATTCCTTAATTGCTTTTTTCCTGGTGTTAGTTTCCTTAATAATCATTCTTCCAGGCGTAAATTTCAATCTCATCGAAGAATTAAACACAATTTGCGCACAGTTCATTAGGATCTTCCGCCTTAACTTTATTACACCGTACGAATTAGAAATATCCGCCGAAAGTACACCGTGATCCGGGCGGCAAATTTATGCCTCGGAAAGAATAAAAAGGTAAAATGGCTTTTCGTTAAGATTGTGTGATCAAGAATAAGACAATACAAATTTTCGGCTACGGCTGTAATTCTCTTGTTCATATGTGTTTTAATAACCCAGTGCTAAGTGTTAATTACGCTCTTAATTGTACCGTTTATTGCTTTCTGTCATTACTTTTTTACACGTGCCTTTTTCGTGAAGGGAAATGGGCGTATAAACTTCAAATGGTCATTGAATTGTGACAGAGCCAAACCACAAACTCCACTAAACTGCAATAAGCTAAAACTGATTGAACGCGCTTTGCATAAGATTCGTGAAAAAAAGCAACGTTTTTGGAAGATCAACATCTCTAAAACACCATCCTGACCGCGGTCACAGAGTTTTGAAAAGTTCATTAAACCACAACTGCTTGGAATTGACCTCAGTCAGAAAACAAAAACACTCTTAACTTTACGGGTGTTATACATACGTAAAATCAATTAAAATCATGCACAAAAAGGTCTTAATTTTGACAGGGCTGACCCTAAATTTAACTTAAGTTAAATGAATAATATAAGTGATCGAAAACTGCAGTTATAACACGTGTAACCTTAACTGCGATTTTATAGCATCGTGATATATTTTGCCGAGACTCGATCAATGGAAAGGTTGTCTCATTGAGAAAATAAGCATCTGGCTGATGTGCTCAAGTTGAGAGATGAAACTTCCTTCTTGTGAAGAAAAAATTTGTCTGATCTAAATTCGCACGTATTGTACATAAAGCATGCTGATTTTGTTGAAGAGGTTTAATGACCATACAACATACAAAAAGGAATCGATTGAGCTAAACACCAGGAGAATGTTTCTATGCCTCATCCTTAAAACCGAAAATGAGATGTTTTGATTATTAAACCTTCAAGGATACTAATTTAAAAATAGTCTTAGCAAACGAAGAGTTACAAAGGAAATTTAGGGAAAGAAAATTAAGAAAAACTGAATTATAAGGCTTCGAAAAAATGCAAGAGTACACGATGGTGGAGTGACAGTTTTGGAGAAATGAAGATCAAAGCGAAACTAGGAAAGTGATGTAAAAATAGGTGTGGTTGCTCTCACGTTTACTATAGCATGTCTCTGAATTAAACTAATTCACTCAAAAATAAAATCTGACAATGTCGGTATTTCGCATTACAACCACAGTAGATGCATTCCAAACAACCGATCAAATACGTCTTCATAATCACGACTTGTTCACTGTGAACGAAACCTCGAACCAAAGCTTTTAGGTTATGAAGATTTTCTTTCCAACAGTAGTAGTCATCATTAACCGGCTTGTTTCTAGAGTATTTCCAGTAACTCTTTTTTCTCTAAACCGAGTCGCTCGTAAATTAGAACTCTTATGAATATAACGATATGTCAAATTGAAAAGAAAAAAAAAAAGGAAAAAAATCGACTTTCTGAGTGACTAATTTTTTAGTAGCGTCTCGATTTCAGTGTAATCGTTTTATTTCAAATATATTCATTGCAAAAACCATGATACTTTATAGAAGGCAGAGGTCACAGACCTTCAATCTCTGTCAGTGATTTTCTCCCACTACTAAAAATGTTTCTTTAACTGAAATCTCTTTTTGGAAATGTTTATAGTTTCTATCCGATTCAGTTGCCATAAACAAACCTGTGAAATCTAATTCTGAACATGAAATACTAGTGGATAGCAAAAAGAAAATTATTAAAAAGTCCTTCATACTGAGTAGTTCTAAGCGACATAAATTGAAAAATTTCTTAGCTTTTTTATAAGATTCATTACTTTTATCGCCACACCGACACAAGGTCAGTTAAGGAGGTAAAACCAGAGGGTATCTTGATCTACTCAAGTCATTTCTTTCACACTGACTTTTGCTTCCGACAGCGTGGTTTTGGCAAGTCTTGTTTATCATGGCTTTTCATGAGTCACGCGTCAGCTTATGGACAAGTCTGGTATGATATGTATTTAGTCTGCATTAAAACTAAGGCGAAGACGTTTTCGTAAACTAAAATTCCCGCCTTTTTAAGTCATATTTTCCTTTCTACGACTACAACCTTATAATTAAACAGCATAGGAAGGCCATTACGATCTACCATACCCGTATCGGTGATACGATAAGATTATATTTGGAGCTTTTCGTGATTTCAGAGCAAGATAAATTTACATGTTTTGAAATTTCCAATCTTCCAAGAACGTGCGTTTCGAATAAACACACATCTGACAAACTAATCACAAGAATATTTCATTGTACCACTGGAATTCCAGTCGCTGTTTTGAACTTCTAAACCGCTTGTGACTTAAATGAATTTAATGTGCATGATCATGATTTTGGAAAATGATTGTTGGACTCAGTTTAGTTACGAGCATGGTATGTTGCAAGACTAATTTTAAAACAATTGTAGAATCGCAAAAAGCAATTTCTACGTAACAACAACGATTCGTGAAAATTGTTTCGTTACGAAAATGTAATTTTCGATTCGTATTTATCTTCAGTTGATTTATGTCATCCACTGACCATCTTCACTCTCAACCCAAACATAAGTCCACAGAAGAAGTTGAAGGGTGAGCAAGGAAAACATTTCCCGTGCAGAATTATCAAACCTTAAGAAATCATGTGTACGGAGGGTTCTGACTCTCCAGATGAATTTAAAATGTTGAAATTACTACCAGAGTCCAAATTATGGTGATTTGGTTTGCGATCTAACTATTTTGAGCCTGTGTGACCATTCACATGAGAGTCCACTGAGCAATACATTTTCCTGTGGCGTTTGTTAGCTCAACGTTTTCTCTGAAGTTCTTTGGCCGGTGAGCTAGAAAATGGAATTGTTGTACATTAATATTACGCATGAAAACTGAGAGTGCAACTAACGTATACATCAAACTTTCGTTTCTCAAAATTAGATAAAACTATTAGTTTATGCAGAGGACTCATAGCCCGATGTTGTCCTTCATCTGATTAAGAATAAAGTGCATTCCAGCTTACTTTCGATGTTTATATTTTAAGATGGTTTGTTCTTCCTAAGTCGTAGAGTATCCTTCACTCGGGAAGGCGACTGCTACATCTAAGAAGTGATATCTACTTGGATTCCGTATTTCAAGAAAACGATTTTAAAATTTTTCTTTTAAGGCCGAATGGGATTACTTAGCTACAAAGTCTGACCTAAAAGATAATTTCTTGCTTGTTTCTCAGTCATTTTCTTCTGTAATATGCAAAACTTTTTTTCTACTATTCTGGGCAAACGATAGTTCTATCAACTTGTTATTATACTAATTACAGACTTATAGCTCCGGTGACAAATGATTTTTTGAAGCACCGATCTACCTAAACGTCTTCGCCGTATCAACTTATGCTTAAACTATGAGTGAAACGTCCGTCGTGTTATTATAAAATATAAAGTTTAGTCAGGCTCGAGCTAACCTCGGCCACCTTTAGTAACTACTAGGAAAAACGTTGCGGATTAGAAGCCAAATACATCGACCAGTAAATCGCTTATGGCTTCTAAACATGATGAAACTATATATGTGGCAGTGGTCATGTCTGAAAGGATCATTTCCAACCACTACCGAAAACACTGTCTTATACGTGCCATATAATGAGATCTACATTACTGTCAACGATGACTAGTTTAACGAGGTAAAAATGATTACATTTTAGCTAATTACGACGTGTTGTATAGTTGCATGTGAAAAATACAAATGTAAAATGAGAAAACCGACGAAAGATCGCCGGTTGTGATATAATCCAAAATATAACATTCCAATGTGACAAGGTGTAGTACAGTTGTATTTTTAGCCCGCAATGAAACATTTCACAACTTCTATCGCAAAATGTTCAACTTTATTTTACAATCTGACACATCTATCTCTTTTAAAGACACGATGTATTTATTTAATATGAAATAATTCGCGGCTCGACGGAATGAACCTCAAGGTTCACTTCTGATAATCCTCTAATCTCAACTGAGAGCACGGCAGAAATTAAGAAGAAAAAACATTTTGGAAACTTTAAGAATTCTAACACAGGTTTAGATGTTGCATCCACCTTGTAGAGCATTTAGTACAGAGAACGCCAGAGGAAAATATTCCTCAATAGCTTTCATTTGAATGACCACACTTAACGAACATTTAAGAATAAAACCGTTGAGTAAGGTACTGTATCTGAAACGCAAGAAGGCCACTTATAATGTAGCTATCGCTATTCGTAAAATTTCCCGACGTAGAATAATTAAATTGGATTTTCGTTAATGGTTTTGAGGGGAGTGAAGGCTTAAGACGCTAATGCTCGTTTAATTTCATGGTTTCCACTGCTGAATCTGCTTGTAAACTTACCAGATTGGATTTTCGTTAATGGTTTTGAGGGGAGTGAAGGCTTAAGACGCTAATGCTCGTTTAATTTCATGGTTTCCACTGCTAAATCTGCTTGTAAACTTACTTATTCACTATAAAAGCGAACGAAGGTGAATCTTTCTCGGAGAGAATGATTTATACTGTTTAATTGACTTGTACGTGAAACACTCAGGAAACTATAGACAACGCGCGACTGAGAGTTATTTTTACAGTTGTAATTGTTTTAAGGAAATAACAATAGACTTTCTTCGCTTTATTAACGATTTTGTATGAGTTTAGATACAGAGCATATCTCTGGGTCATTTGAGGTATGCTAAAAACAGTTTGCTTGGGATTTTGTGCCGAGACAATAACAATAAAACTTGTGGTAAAAATGACCCTTACTTAGTGAAAAGAATTAAACTTATATCGCGAGAGAGTTTTCCATTAAACGTTAACATCATCAGAAACTCTACTTGTATAAGAAAAAGATTATCTAATTGTTTAAAATTACTACTATAGTACTATAAGCTCTAACAATCATGAGAAAAGCAAAGCAATTCTCAAAGAAAATCAAACATTAGAAAGCAAAAGTAAATGTCGACTGTTCGTGTCTCGAGTAGACATTTTTCTAATTTGTCAGACCAGGTTTCTTGTTAATATATAATTTGCATATTCCGTTATTCGTGATTTACGGGAAAAAAACGCACGGTTTTTTCATGAATAGGTGGCTTAGAAAAATATTCAGATTTACTAAGAAAATAAAAACTAAAAATGATGCAAAAACTAATAGGCGTTCCGAAACCGCAAGCAGATGGCCGAAGGTTTATTTTTAATCGTTACACGTTTATGAGAGTACAATATCGCCAAAAAAAACCGCATTAAAATGCTCCATTTAAATATTTGGTGAACGCCAAAAAAAAAAAAAACTGTTTATGACAAACCAGATAGTTAAGAACTCATGGTGTCTACAGATCGTACTGATAGGAAACAGGATTAAATCAAACCAAGAGAAAAGAAAATGGTGAAGGAATACCGGCTGACTTTCTTGAAGAAACTAACAGTTAAACTCGGTTGAAATAGTCACAGCAATGAGCAAAAATTTGAAGATAAATGTGTACTTTTTTCTCGGATTTTTTTTTTTTTTTTTTGCCAGTTATTATTATTATTACTATTATTATTATATATACATTTTTTTTTGACAGCATCTCAGCATTGAGATTTCCGTCTACTGCTGTGCCGTGCTACTCAAGGCTGAACCTCACCTATCAAATAGTTAGAAGTCAAAATCTTGCGCTCGAGACATGGTGTCGCTGTGTGCCGTCTTCTTTGATTGGAACACCTGCCCCGAGGCAAGGTTGCGATTATTTTACAAGATGTTTTCCTTTAGACAACAACTTTCTATTAACATTCCACCCAAAAAACCTGCTTTCCTTGGACGCCATTTTAATGATGAGCTACAAAAATCATTTTCACTCCAAAAGCTATTTAAAAGTTGCTAGCAAACGGTTTCACTGACATACATTCAGTTTTAATATATAGATCTTGTCCATCCAGAAATGTCGGCGCGACCTTGCTCAGTTTTTAACTGAATCGGTTTTAAATGCGCGGTCTTAAGGACATGTATATTTAATTTCAACGATAAAAAAAGATAGTTTTCTATCGGAGTTGAAGAACGCAAAGGTACCACACATGGTTATTCAGAATGAAGAAATAAGCAATTATATGACCCAAACAAGCGACATCAATATCTGCAGTTTAACGCAAAAGTTCGAAGCAATATTCGACAGATAATATTTTTAGCGCAATACAGAGAGAATATTGCTACAATAAGCTACAATAAAACAAATGCTGTATTATATGAACAGACAAAGAGATAGCCTTACCGATAAAATTCGTTATAACCCAAACTCTGCGCTATACATTGAAGTTAAACGCGCGCAGCCAAGCTTGTTGTGTCCGTAAAACGATTCAAATAGCAACGCACTCCCTCGGTTTGAAGAGCGCGACATTACTAACGCACATATGAAGCGCTTTCCGCTGTATTATTTTACCGTATACAGACTGGCTTAATGCTGTGTGTTTTACCACGGATTCTATTTATCCATACACGATAAAGTGAACAAAATAGGCAGAAATTAAAGCAAGACATGTATATATCCGATGATTAACCGCGAAATGGATCATGTTCAGCGCAGTTTACGGAATTTGAGTCCATTAGGATCGAGGTTGATTTAAAGATTGTCATAATCAGCATTACTTGGTCTTCTAGTTGTTTGAATTGTTAGGGTCGCTATTTTACGATTATTCTACTCACTCTTGAAAGCCAACAGGTGAAGAATGCAGACTAAAAAGAACCATTCTTTGTTCAAGAATGAAAACATTGTCATCTTTGTTAGCGCTCCTTGTGTCCGAGTGAGTCGGTAAAGGACGTTTATACTCTTCGTTGCGAAAATTTAATTTATTTAACTCAATCATATAGGTTTCGTTTTGTGTCCTCATAAAAGAACCCATAAACCAGTTTAGAGTACGCTGTGAAGTTTTTAAAAGAAATTGCTTAATATGTATCAGACATATTGGTTTTGAAGGACTTGAAAATGAATAGACTGCTTCTTCAGTGGAATCACTGTAAAAAAATAAATTGAATTTATTAAAAAGCGAAAGCGTCGCTAGGGAGAAGCATATTAGATTTTACTTCTTTGACAAGTGAATTACTATCAATATATCAGTGGTGAAAAAGAGAGCTCGACGTCCTACTATAAGTGCCTCTTTTAACGAGGCCGGTTATTTTCCACCGAAAAACTCGTTACATCAATGAAAAACGATGCAGCGAAGAACTACAGCTGCGGGAGTTGTTATTACGAGCTTTCGCTTTCTTGTGAGATTTCCTCGCTGAACAACTCATCTAAAAACCCGCGAGAATATTTCTCTCTCTCTCTCTCTCTCTGTCTCTATTGTCATCTTGTCGCCAAGATCTTTCCCAGGACTCAAAAGTCAAAATTTAGCCCGTATTTATTCAGCCAAAATATACCCAGTTTACGCGGAAGGGGGCTGCAATAACAATGTTGTTTTGGCGGGAAAGTAGGCGGCTGCCACGCGGTTTGAGCGCGAGCGCACGAAAACGATCAGCAAAGAAAGACTGATTTCGTTCATTTTCACTGAACCACATCGCCTCTCATTCTTCGAAGATTAATTATATTTAAATGATAATCCACTCTGGTGCTAAGTATACAAAAAGTCTAATGCCATGAACACAACAAACAAAGGGAACACGTTGCCCGAATAGGGCACGAAAAAACGTTTCTTTTTTTGCAAAGGCAATTCTTTGGAGCCACAAACGCGAAATTGCAAATTCGAAATTCGGCGACGGTCGCTAAGGCGCGCCCGAAAACGATAAAGTGCAAGACACATACCAAAAGATTCTTATTTAAATATCGAATTGTTTTCCTGTCAACAAAGGACCCTTTTCCGTGTTTGTGATATTAAAAAAGCTGGTTTGAGGTCGGAACAATGGATCGGAAATAGTCAAATAGCAAATTTAAGCGGTCGTGTGTAGTCGCAAAATGTCTCAAGGAAGCGTTGATGAGCGGGTAAATAAAGTTTCATCACTTTTGAATCCTTGTACAGCAAGATTTGCACCAATTACCTTTGAACGATAAGTACCAAATCTAAGAGGACACTAGCCCTGAAGGGAAAAACCGGGGTGTTTTTATATTTTAACAAAGTAAGTAATTACATTAAAAACGTCGTATTTTCATTGTACAAAAGCGCTCACGATATCTTTCACATTTAAAAGTTGCTTTTCATTACTGTTTTTTGCAGCACGCGGTTTTTATTATGTTCTTTGTGCGCTCACATTCTAATCACTAAATTTCGTCGTAATTAATAATTAATCAAAGCCTCAACCCCAAATAACGAAAGAAAAATGAATATTTCTCTTGAGTCAATGCTTAGGTCATAACACCTAAGGCTAGAGAAATATTGAAATGCTGACAAGCTTCGAACTAATTGAAACTTCTTTTAATTAAAGCAAAATTGATTTGTCCTGTGAGCTGCGCGATTGGTATTTAAAATTTGTTCACTTTCTTATACAAAGCCCAACATTTTTTCTTTCGGTCTCTAGAATTATTTTATTTGAATTTGAAGATGATTTGATTTCTATCTTGTCACGCGCTTGGCGGTAGGGAAGCCACTTACTCTAAAAGGTGAAAAATGAAATCAATTTGAAAATGGACAAAATTCGGCCGTTATATTGAAAATTTCAGCATATTTGTAAACTTTTAAATGTTCTAGCTGTCTAAAAAAGATTTCTTAAATTCACGAGAAACCAAATTAGACACATTATCTTATCTCTTTCGGATATCGTCTCGAATTTACAGATAAATTAGTTTTCTAAAGATTCATTTGGCGAATTAGTATAGTGCATTTTTATTTCTGCGCTAAGGAAAACAATGTAATGTTTATCAGAGATTTCAATAAGCGAAGTGGAAAAGTAATAAAATCTTTAAAAGTCGCCAAGTCTCTCGCGATTGAACGAAAAAAATCAACATTTTCAGCCCCGAAGAGACATTTGCAGAATTCATTGAGGTCATACCAAAAAATAACTATGTAAAAATGCTAATGGCACAATTTAGAAAATTTTATTAATTTCGAAGTAATCGGGTAGCATACTTGCAGCTGCCGGTGAAAACACCATATATATATTTTTGTACTTTATATTTGTCACGCATAAAGGAAAACTCATTCACAATTGGCCTAGTTTGTACAAGGATTTCCTCTCGCACGAGCAAAAGTTATTGGTATCTTCTAAGCCTTTCTCCGGGCCATTAGAGCCATTGTGTGCGAGCAAGAGAAGTTGTCGACGGTGATTAAGTCACTTCCTTTTCATTGCAAATGATGTGCGAACGTTTTCTCAGAGTTGTTTTGAAGTAACAATCAAATCAATACTTTTCGGTGATTAAACTGCCACTCGATATTTACGACTGCAAAATGTTAAAAAGTAGTTTATCCGCGCTGACGTGATCCCCGCTAGGTAGGTGGCCCTCGATTAAACGCCGCATAAAAACCCTCCAAGGGACGCACGCGGGCCGGTAATTATTTTAAACTCATACGAAAATGTTAGTTTTCATTGAGAACAAAAGCCGTAAGCTAAACATGTTTGAGTAATTAGGGAAACGATGAAACAGTCATGTGTAGTGAATGAAAACAAAGAGGTTTGTCAAAGATCAAGCAGTTTGAATAACGCGGCACGAGGCGTGTTTTTGTTCCCGGCTGGTAGCGCTGTAGGATCCTTTTTTTAAGGGGGAAGTGTGGGCCTGCCTCCTGCAAGCTCCGTGGAAACGAGCACGGAACAGGAAATCAAATCAATACACGTTATGCTCTGAACTACACTACCTCTCGATCGGGCTTATTGCCCAAAACTAAAAGAAAAAAAATCACATTAAATTCGACGCCAAGATGTCGAGCTCCATCTATCGTGCTCGTACAAGCCTCGAGCTGGTGACAGCAAGCGCTATCGATTTAATTAACAATTAATGTTTTATTAATCACGTTAATGACGATTCAGTTTCGTCTAATCACGGTCTATTTGATCAATTATTTGAAAGCCAAAATACTTCATCACAAACAAATGCTTCTTAATTAAGAGAATTACTGTTCGCGCTCCATGCTCTGAGCTGAGATGGAAGCGAACCGGCGAGCGAAACGCGATGAAAAAGCGTGCTAATTACGCGCCGTCGAGCATGAAACGCACTTGGAGCCGCTAGTAGAAGGCGCACTGAAAGGCAAAAAAATTATATTACGGGCGCTTAATTTGCCATGCTCTCATGTTCAATTAGCACAATTAAATATTAATATAGAGTGATTTGCTTACATGCTTTCTGATCCGGTCGTGACACCTGACATAATTTTATTAGAAAATAGCGGCTCGGCGCGCTCTGATTGGCTGGCCGCGGCTATAGATATTAAATCCAAGGTAATAAGCACTATACAAAGAAGGCCGAAAGTTTGGCAGAATCGCAGAAGATTAGTAATGGAGACACCGAACGACGCTCACGTACCTGCGAGAGGACAGGGTTTGGATCATCGCGAAGACCATACAACGACCTCTTTGCTGGAGCTTGTGCCAAGTTTGGAGCATTCGATCGTGGGAATATTGAATCACAACGGCGAGTTAAATGATCAAGATCCAGGTAGGCCCTATCTTGTTAGGGTAACAAATCTTCGAAAATTTTCTACTCATCACTCACATTAACCCAGCTTTATAAAAAATAAATTTTCTAATGACTTGAGTGAGAGCTCGTTTTAATTTAATTCATTCGATATCTGCCTCAACAGATAGCGCCAAGAACGGTTGTGTGGATGGGAAAGGCTCCCCGACCGAGCACAAGCGAATTGATACTGTTTCTCTTGATGATGAAGATAGAAAAGGCGGTGATAGTCAAGGCGTGAAACAGAAGCGGCATCGCACACGCTTCACTCCAGCTCAGCTCAACGAACTCGAGAGGTGCTTCGCTCGCACGCATTACCCAGACGTGTTTATGCGAGAAGATCTTGCAGCCAGGATCGGCCTCACCGAATCTCGAGTCCAGGTACAAACGTTAAAGACCGGCAATTTATGATTAACTCGATATCAATGGGAGAAAAATAGCAGTTTAAGGGTCTTTTGGCATAATGAAGTTTATGTAACGGTTTATTTTGCGACGAAAAACAAAAACGCTCCTTCATTTAAATAGCTCTTAATCTTTGCCACTTTTTTCCGGGAGGCCAGTCGTTGAAAGCAGGAACACTTTAGTAGTTAGAGTTTAGGATCTCATTTCTTTTAAATGATAAAATCGTTTACGTCTCCACCAATTTTTTCCGGCTATAATGATATATTTGTATACTTTTCGCCTTAATCACTTTCACACTACGGAAAGACGTGTACAAACCTTTCATTTCAAAGACATTGTCCCGGGGAATTATGGCAGAAAACCAGCAATATCTGCGAGAAGAAATAATATTTTATCGCTGTGAGGACGATTTATTATGTATTTATCGCAGACAGAACGAGAATTGCCTTTGTGGTATTAATTTGGTTTTTGTTTTGAGATCTGCTTTACCGGCGGTCTTAAGCGAGCGAGAAATGGCACGTTCCTTGCGCGTAAGTTTTCTCCGCTTGATAATACATCGAGTCAAGAGAAAGATAAAGAATAGATATTTTTTTTATTTCGACCAGTTATTTTCCTAGATTTGAGTCGTTGATGGGGCAGAAGCATTAGAAAGAAAGCAGACCGCACATTTCTGAATGTACACAATGAATAGGTTATTAAAAACATATTCAATAGCAATGGTCAAAATAAACCCCATTGGAAATTCTAATGAAGCAAGGCCAAACGGAAGAGCTCTCTCGTGATTTCCAAAAGTTATCTAAGCTATTATGGCTAAGAACTGCAAGTGAATAATGGACACTGTAGAAATAGAAACTATTATCTCAAAACAGTGTGTTGCAATTGTCAACCGGAGCTGTGTTTACACCGGGTTAGAAATAATTACTTTCAAGACTCGAGTGAGTATTAAGAGCGTACTTCTGTGTTATGTTTCTTTCCATAGTTTAATTGGAGACTTTTTCCTCGGAGCTTGTCCTTGTACTCCATTAGAGTGGCGAAGCTTGTCAAATTTTGGTTATCGTAGATTCGATATTAAACGATAGAAATTAGCTGCATCTCACCTTCAAACACCTGTTTCAATACATTTTGGGCTTTCATCGCGGCAGCTGAAATTCTTACTGTAGTTTTGAAAGTTCGTTCTAGAAACAACGCGGTTTTCGTTCGCGAGGGGTGAATGGTGTTATCTTTCGATGCGGTAACGCCATCTTTAATGTTACTTTGTAAATAAAACCATATCTTCAGCGAACCAAAAAATGCTTTTATAAACTGTTTAGGTTTTCAGACATGTTGTTATACGTGATTTTGAAAAGTCACATGCAAAACACTAATTCTCCCCTGGAGCTAATATTGGCACTAGACCGTGTTTTGTCGACTGTTTCGAGTTGGCCCCGAAGAAGCTTCAGAACACAGCAACATTAAGCGAGACTTCAATAAACACAATATCATGCGGACATGAAAGGTAGAGCCTAGCAGACTAGCTCGCAGATCGTTAGAGAAAAGTGTGATTTGAAAGACAAAGCGATGACCGGTGTTTTTGAACGTAATTAAAATAGTTCTAAGGCGGGTTCCCTTAGCTCTTCTGTAATTACATTTTTCATTTTAGTGAGCTCTTGGCCGCGTTCTTATAAAGGGCAGCCAACTTAAGAAGTGGATTACCTCAAAACCGCCTTAGAATTAAACCGGGCTCGGCAACAAACTCTGTTTACTTAGAAAAATATTTGGAATGGTTTTAAAATCCGCTATTCCGTGCTACAATCTACAGGGCCGGGGGAATTCAAAGTCTGATCTATGTAGGCAAAACGCCATCAGAACTTCGAAGATTTGTCAGTTGAGCGTGGGTCAGCACGTATAATAAAATTTCACATCCAGTTTATACTGCTTTTAGTTGCTGTAGCGAGTACCAAAATTAAAGGTAATTATGACAAAAGTAAGTCTCGTATCGCTTTTGGTTATTCGCATTGTGATGTGCGATTGTTCTGAGAAACTAAATGATTAAGAGTACAAAAGAACCAGCGACCCAACCACAATTATTTTATTCTCGAGCTCTCGCTCAACAACTACTAAATTGAAAAGTCACTAAAAATGCATTAGTATGTGGTGATCGACTGTTCTTCTGTGTCTGGTACTAAATAAGTAGCTCAAAAGAAGGGTTTTGGAAAAGAATTCTGTAATTAGGGACTCATTTTGTTTCATCAGACCCAGAATGTTATGTGCTGATTAAATGAACTCTGAGTTGAAGCGCGAAGAATTTTAATGTATACTTGTTATCGAGAAGGAATGGCTTCTTGTACTTTTCTCGGATAAGAAGATTGTTTTAAGCTAATCGTGGTATGAATTGAAAATGTTGGTAGGCGCCATGGGTGGTAAATTTTTAGGCGTGTCAAACGTACGCGCACGGTGCGCGCGATCGGAGGAGATAAACACGCTTGGCCCTGACCCCGATAAAGAAAAACCAAAACAATTTGCTCAAATCTTTAAGCGTTCGTGTACAACTTAAATTAATCGCAAATTGCAAGGAAATACGACTGGAAAACACTTATTGTAACCTAAAATCACATTTCATTTAAATGTGACGCCTGTGCACTTAAACTGCTGTTGACACAAAGTTTGTACACGGAAAATTTGGGCACCTCGGTTGTGCTAAAGGGATTTGATGCATTGCGACAAGTCAGACACGCGGCGGTATTACGCGCCGAGAGGATATTTTCTGAACCATTGTACAAAATATTCTATAGCGGTCGGCACATTGGCGGCACGGACCCGTGTTTGCTTTGGTGGTATCGATAGGTTACGCCGGGTTGATCAAAGTGTAAAATGAAAACATCAAGTCTATTGTTTGCGTTTCCCTCTCCACCAAAAACCGAAACTGTAAAATGGGAAATAAATCACTGCAGTGTCGTCAAGGAGTCGAGCAAGTTGTTCAATCGGCTGTTTGTTTCGTCAAAGGCGTTGCTAGCCTAGAGTTTATTGAAGTCTCTATAACTCAGTTTTACCTTTATTAGCTCAGTACAGTAGGTGAAAAAAGCCTAAGAGCGGTGGATATCAAAGATGGAATATTGTGAGAAAGCAGCCGGTTTTACCAGCAAGAATGCTACTATATGTTCAGTTGGAGTTATTAAACAGAAGCCCTTTGTCGGCGAAGGACGGTTTTGATTATAACAAATCCGTGGCAAATGAAATTCGAAAACTAATAACAAATTGAAAAAGATATAATAAAGTGGGAAAACTAGTACAGTTTATACAGAGTATACCCAAAAAAAAAAAACACAGACTGAGATGAAAAACATGTACAGATTTGCTTTGTTCGCCACAAGACAGTTGTTTGTTCCATGTATTTACAGACTGTATATTAAATTTCAGAATTCATTCACCTTAACCTCTCAAAGAAAAGTAGCGTTGAAGGCATAGAGCGAATTGAACATAACGTTTTTGGTGTTGGATTGTGATCCTCAAGTAAACGTGTGATAACTTGAGTAACAAAGAAGAGCGTAGCCGTATTATTTTTTTTCCCTAAGACCAAATTAAACCTCTTCCAGTTAACGCCAAAAAAAGAGAACACAACTGTATGAATTCCAAGTTTCCAGATTTCTCCCTAGCTATGCTTTCCTCGGTTCTATTATAGATTGAAGGCAGGAGTTAGGAAATAATACTGAGGGAAATCTAGCGTGTGTGGCATATGCTTAATTTTCGTACCCAAGGCGTTACGCTGTGGTGCTTTGTTAACTGGACTGGTACCAGCTAAAACTAATTTTCACAGCATCGATCTTTGTCTCGATGGTGGATAAACTTAATGCCTTGCCTCAGTGGTAAAGGTTTTCTGAGAAATCTGTAACTTCCTCTATTCAAATCGCAGCTGCGAGTTTTGAGCCGAAATATCTGTTGGACTTTTCAGTGAAACGGTGGGCTTCGGCGCAAACTTTAATCTTCCCGGCCACATTTCATCATTTCATTACTTTTAGTGAAGGTGTTTTCGGAAACTAATCGTAATTTAAAGCAGCGATTGGAATTTTTTTTCTGAACTGGGATCGATAAGAGTCTCGTTGTACATGTGGTTTTTTTCCCTATTCAAACAAATGTATCATTTTAGCTGTTAACTTCGCCTGACATTAATTTTCTATTTCGTTAAATTGAAGCCTTGTTTTATTGATAAAAAATGTTAACATTGAGGGTGCCTTACTGAATTCCTTAGGCGTGCTTTTTGTTATTAAGGTAAGCAATTTTTCCTTCTAATTCGAGTATTTTGCTTTCTTATTTTTGCTGGTTAGTCCCAGTGCAAACTTTATCAAAATTAGCATTTTTCATGTTTGCACATAAAACTAAACAACCGAGATTTGTCGGCGAAACAAAAGCTAACCTTTCTTCTGTGTTGGGGCCTATTCAACACAGGGGAAAAACACTTTCTTAAGTGAAACGTGATGACCAAGATTTTGCCCTTCGATGCGATCTTCATTCTTTGTTTAAAGGACATTTCAACATGGAAAAAATCTAAAACAATGTTTAGTTTGCTGTAATTCTTGAGCTTGTTAAATTTCAAGTGACTTTCGCAAAACGCGGAATAATTGTGTGCAAATCGATATAATCATTTTCCGACAATGCCGCGAAGAAGATTAATTAAAAACTTCACTCGCGTGTTTAAACAGCTTTGTGAGGGACAAATTTTGGCAGCCCCGATTTCCTCTCCAAGGCAGAACTTTCTCGGAAAAGGAAAACAACAATTTGATTTCGCTACCAGAGGTTAACCATCGAGAACAATTACATCATATCCTGGTTATTCAGGGTGCAATTAACAATCTTAATTTCCACATAGATTGCCTCGTCGACAAGGCGTGGTTTTTGGTTCTTGTTTTATTAAATTTTACGCTTTTGAAAACACTTTTATACGGTCAAATAATTACACTTAAAACTGTTGTTATTGTACGACCCAGCCGTGAAAAAAATTCCCAACTATTTTTGTCTAAATTTAACTGAGTCCAATTTTAAGCTTTGGCTAAAATATGATATTCATCTATTTCTTCTGATTGAATCAGTTTCCCTTCAGGCGTTTGCACAACTTATAATCAAATTGTAGGATGTTTTCCTAATATATTCATTTCTTGTCGACTCCGAATAAACCAGCCGTCTAGTGGAGATAATTTCAAACGTAGTTTTAAAACTTTCACGCAAGTGAACATGTTTTGAAAGATAAAAAATATGAAAGTATTTTACTTTACCAGTCAGATTTTGCGGTGGTCAATACCCATATATATTTCTCTACGGCTCAAAAGATTTTTAACATTGCTTCCGTTGGATTTAGATTGACCGCAGCTTATATTACCAGCCTCGAAAGCTTATTGCTGAAAACAAAATATAGCAATGAGTATAGATAGCCTAATGGGCTCCAAATTGATGGTAAATTATTTCCTTGATTTTGCTCTTTGCGTAAAGTGGTCACTTAATTGGTAAGTCAGTCAGGAAGAGGTTTATAGAGTCTGTTGAAGAGCGCTCTTTATTGAAGATCAGTAAAATGTTTAGTTGTTATGTTCGATAACTGCACCTTAGACACAAATCGAATACTTTATTGAAAGTTATGTACATCTGTATCTGTGGTTATGCGGACGTAGTACTAGCCTGCGGGTAGTTGCGAGAAATAGCTGCTCCTCGTTATGTACCGATCCCCAATCGAATGCTCTTAAAAAACATATGATCATAATTATCAATAGTAGATGCCTAGACAAACTTCGTCAAATATTGAGGTGGTCCAACGCTTAAAGCAATGCCCAGAGCCGGTTAGCTTATTATGATATAGTATATGTGTTGTTTTTGGCATATTATATAGCCACTGGATTTCTTTAAAGTTGGGCCTATCGAGACTGGTAATAGTAATTACATGAAAGACATTATTTTGGGACGAAATCTGTTCTGTAAACAGCGGCAAGCAAAGCATTGTTGAAATCAGAAACCACCTACTTGCTTAATACAGCATTCTGTGAGATGTCTTTTCATTTTATTTTATTTTATTTATGTTAAAGAAAATCATCCTTTATATCATGCACAAAGTTCGAAGATATCCATAGTACGTTCCGTCTGTTTCATGCACTAATTAAAATTTAGCGATTAATTAACGAAGGGTTCTCTCTCTGTCTGTCTGGCCGGACTAGGGCCAAGTCTGCTCTTTTTCGTTTTGTTCTGTTTGTTTGTTTTTTTCTTTGTCGTCGTCTCTCGTTCTCTCAGTCAAATGTTAGAGCAGCCTTCTACAAAATAATAAACAGCACCACAGGAAAACACTCTTTAGAAGCTTTCATTTGAATGATCACTCTTAAAGGAATTTATCCACAGACTGTTCAGTGGAGTTACCTTGTACAACGTAATAGACAGTCTGCAAAATTTCCTCCGATAATTAGCCCTTCCCCTGCCTCCCCAAAAAAAGGTCCTTTAAAATCTCCAAAATGTTACCTCAGTACACTCCCAACAAGTCAATAAAGAACTTGAAAATAATTTATCCTAATTTTTCTATCTGTTTTGGTGTTAGGTATGGTTTCAAAATCGCCGAGCTAAATGGAAGAAACGCAAGAAGACTGCGGCCATCCTGCGCCCTCCGGCGCCTATTCTACCTTCTCACATGGCACAGGCTTACAACCCAAGTCCTATTGGAGACTCTCTGTGCACCTTCCACAATGACCACAGATGGCCCACTACAATGGCCACAGCCCTGCCAACCATGGCTCCAGTCACTACTCCCTCTCTACCACTATCGCCGCCGCACCATCCATTCGCGCAGACTGGGCACGAAGTTCTTCAGCAATCGTACTCGCACCAATCCTCCATGCCTCGGTCGCATATTAGCATGTCTATCCAACAGCAAGGGGCTCCGCAAGCCCAGCAAACCTTTCAACAGCCATTCGTGGGCACGAGGGAGATGCCTATTTCATCATCTCCCTCGCTTCAAGATATCCAATGCAGTATTCCTAACGGTGGGGAACTGTGGAGAGGCTCCAGTATAGCCTCGCTACGACGAAAAGCGCTAGAGCACAAGGCCGCCTTTACATATAGATAAGTAGAAGGCAAAGCAAACTTGATGCCATTATAACACAACTGCACCAGGCCTGACAGAAACAAAGGACTCTGTGTGCCATTTTTAGTTTCATATACTTGCAATTGTGAATTTTTTTTAATGTTATAAATAATCACAGTTGAATGTTTCTTTGAAATTTTTAGAATTTTTAAACTTCTAATTCTTTGAAATACCACTAGAAATTTGCAGAAAAAAAATTTTTTTTTTTTCTTTTTTTCACGTTAACCCTGTTGCTCCAAGAGTCACCTTTGTCTTAACAATTGTTCAAACTTTGAGTCTGTGGATGAAATTCTAAAGTGAGACCATTCTGATGAAAGATAATAACAATTGTCACAACTAAGTAAATTCATAGAGCAGTACCTTCCCAATGACTGTTAATTATGCCCGTTCAAGGTGGATCCACCTTTTGAGTCCGTTTGCATGCTGAAATCCTAAGTCCATTCAAATGAAAGGTACTAAATTATAGGTACCTCCTGGTTGTACTAGCTGTCAATTATGCGGTTCCATATTTTACTACGTGGATGACACCCTGTGGTATCTTTACCAGTACTTAAATCTGGGATTTTTCCGGTCTTCAACGTAAGCACTCATGAAGAGAATAGGTTAAAATTATTACTCACTGGAGACCAAGCATGAACCTAAATTTGGAAACTCGTTACTAACTTCTTGGTAATAATTTACACAAATGTCAGAAAGGTTTGTTGCAGAACTGATTACATACTTGCAATTCTATTAGATAAAACATTAAACCTTTTTGGTTACATTATTGTAACTTTCGTATATATTTTCCTTGATTCAAATCATAGTTTTCATTAAACTTTACAATGCCTTTCTCCAACTTTCAAGTTAGATTTCGATTAAAAAAAAAAAAAACAGCAGATCGCCATTTTGAAAACTCACGTTCAATGAAGAAGTTGGACTTTGATAACAATATTGGATTTGCAATTACTTCTTTCTTTCGATCAAATCTTAACAGAAGAATCCCACGTACTGTAACCGTAAGAAACAGACAAAAAAAAAACAGTCATGACATCGAACTGGTCTCAGTCTTGGGCGAAATTGACAAGGTATTCATAGAAACAAATCCAGCATAATCAGCCCATTTTGCAGTGCTACTACATATATTAAAAAAAATTAAGAACAAATTTAACTTTTGATTCAAATTCGCCACGAGATCTCAAAAGATGTGAGTTCATAGCCAAGCAACATTTTTCTAAAACAACAGAAGACAAGTAAACGATTTAGAAAATGATACAGGTACGCGATTGACAACATTATTCAATTTCACCTGTTTATGTAGTTGCTTGATACTTGGTCTAAGTTGGGCCGAATGCTATCATAACAGAAAGGAAGGTATTGCTTCATTTACATGCTGTTATTGTTAGAGAAAACATCACAAATGTATTTTATTTCAGTTTTCACTCTAAGAAGAACAAATTCACTTAAGTCATGAAACAAGCCAGTCAAAGATGATGCTATGTTATGAAAAGATGTTGAAGTAGTTTCCTTTTTATCGTAGGATGTTGCGATTATTCAAGAAGGAGGCCCGATGTAAATTATAACAGTGGACGAATTTCACATCAAAAAACGCAAATTAGGAGATTTTTCAGTTTTTTGCGTTCAAAACATTGTACATACGGAAGAGTTAGTATTGTACTTCAGTATTTAATTGAGATGCAGACGTAATTTCCTCGGGAAAACAAATTAATGACGATTTTAAGTATTTTGAAAGTTTAAGACGTAGAAAGAATGAAGCCATTCGCTCTCCAGAATAGAACACTCGATAAAAAATTCAATTTTATTCAGTTTGTTTTCATTCGATGATTATTTCATTTACTTAATACAATTTTCACTCAACTGAAGTATAGTTAGCTAGATAGGCATCTGTCAAGAGTTCTGTTTTGATCAACTTTTTTGTGCAAGAGGGGCTTTTAAATCTTGAAGTCTTGACGACTTCCTGAACAACCGAAAAAAAAAAGACCACAACGTTCAAAACTCGGAATCCACCATGACGCTTGTAGTTCCTCTGGTATAAAATTAGTTTTTAATTTTTGTTATCTGTCGTAGATCAAGGTAATGCTTTTCTGGAAAATAAGGAAACGGCATATATTGATGGAAGCGTTTGTCATACGTCTAGATGGAGAAAAAAGGGACTAGTAATGGAAATTATGTATTGTTAAGATTCACCGGAACACGGAAACAAATGAAAGACCGCGAGTCGGTTTTAAAGAATCGACAAAGTTTTATTTTTAAGTAGTCATTTAATTTGTGCGAGAAATTACCATTCTCTTGAAAATTTTGTTTCATGATTTCTGCCATTTTTTGTGATGTTTTTTTTCTTCATCTAGATGAACATGCAAATTAGAAATGAAGCATTACTTTTAACGGGGCCCATAGACAAGTTGTTTTCACTTTTTAATCATCAGAGTACTTTTTAAGCGCACAGAAAGCACGACAAAAGGAACTCCATTTTCCTGCTTCTACGTGACCGTAACAATTGACTGAGTAGCCGAAGAAGTCATTAGGACCGGCTCACCACAATAGATTATTTAATTGCTTATTTAAGATAGTAGAAAGTATTTATGTTCTTTTATTGTACGTCAGCGTGTGATATGATCACAGCGTAGCTCGGTCGAATCACTCTAGCCTCGGGCGATGGTTTGATTGAGCACCCCGCGGTTTGCTAAAGAAAGCAGCACAGCAAGAAGAAATGGGCAACCCGCATGTAATTACTGCTAAATAAAGACCAGTTTTGAATAAACCTTGATGACCCAGCGATTACTGGCTTTGTGTAGAGCTTAACTTCATTCCCAAGGGATATTTCAGCCGAGGTTTTACGAAAGGAGCGAACTTGACGATTCGGTTGAAATCTTACGTCAAGTGGCCCTGCTCTCAACGCATCAACGATTTTGTTTGAGCATTTAATAGCGTTGCCGAAAAGGTTTCACCTAGGCAACGACACTGAAGGACTCATATTCCTCATATCTAACTTTAAAGTATGAATTTTCAAGGGACTTTTTAACTATAAAGACTGACGTGTGGATCCAGTCATTGTTATCACGTAAACATACACTGGAAGTTTCCCTTTGTTAAATATAGTTTATAGTTTGCAGGTCTCCTGCATGTATCAGCGGTTCGGTTGTCAAAGCCAATCTAAGAGGACGTGAAGTTATCGAAAACGAGACAATATCCGATCTTTCAAAACATCTTATACCGCGTCCGAAATTGCGATTCGAAAAGATTGTTTATTTTTAAAATCTGTTCATCCAAACAAAACCTTCTATATTTCAAAGTTCAAACTTCAATCAAGTTGCAAATCCAATCAAGATCCTTTGAAATGGAGCAAAATATTACATAAGCCACGTTTTTATTACTATTTTATTCAAAATAGCGGCACTTTCAACCGAAAATTCGTCGGTACTGTGTATCGCTGAACTGTCAACTAAATGGAGTGTCCATCGAGAATCTTAATTAAATTTAATTTTAATTTCCTTCAACTTTAAGACTGCTACTATAGTTACAGCCTCATTCTTTCAAATATCTGTTAATGAAAAAGGTAGGGCACACAATAATGGAAACAATAGGCCGATTTTCCAATTTAATGGAAAACGAAATTGCTTTTCGCGCTTGCAATAACTAGCGCGCGTTCAATTTTTAAACAAGAGTAATGCTAAAAATATAAAGCAAGCTGGCCGGACCGACCGTAAGGGCGCTTATCCGCGACATTAAATTCGATGCCTTTCGATGATATTTCTCGATCCTTATTTGTAATTTGAACAAGAGCTTGATAATCCGGCGCTTCATATATTCAGCCGTCGGAAATTGATCGAAGGGCTGAACTGCCGAGAAGCTATCGTCATTTTCTTTATTCAAAAGACGGAGGCGTATCGCGGCTTCAAACTAAATTTGTCAGTGATGTTCAGTAAAGAAGTTAAAATGAGCTGCCATTGATTGGATTTTTTTTTTTTTATTTTATTTTATTTTTTTAATATATATGTATTTTTTTTAACGCGTGTAAAGTTTATTTTAAACATGCGCAACTCGCATAACGACCGATTTCCCTCGAAACCGTTAACTTTACTTAACGATTTCAATTCTATTGCCACCTCGGGATTACCAAGTCTTGCAATTAATAATCACTAATTACACACATTAGGCTACATTTAAGCTAATTTTGGTGAGTTGTGCGCACGAGGAAACGTGAATCCCTTAAATCATCAAAACTGCGAGCGTGCAAAGTTTGCCGGTAACTCCTAGATGTCAATGAATAGCGAGATATTTCTTTATGCTTCGCTCGCCGAACGCTTATTTCGTCCAATATCTTGCTGTAGTGTGTTTATAGAACTGTGATTAAAGTAAATCTCTTAAACAGCAAACATCACACGCAAGCAAAGCTCAAGTGCTTAATTATTTCTCTTCTTGTTTGAAAACCAATATCACACCTAAACCACACTTCAGACCTTTGCGTGTGATGTTAGAATTATTAAGTTTGTTGAGAATTCTGGATTGAATGTGCCGATCTGAACAACTTTAATAATCATTCATTAAAATCTCTACAAAAGATAATTTTTAAATAAACACGCACAGAGCAAGGCATAGTTTATTATTATGGCAAACGTAGAAGAGAGCTTCCTTCCTCTTTTTGTAAACGCCCTTGGTCGCCGCTACGTTTCGAGCCAACATAGAAACAGCGACGAGCGAAAATGAAAGCGGCGTGATTATTTATTGTCAATCAAAATAAGCACTTCTTTCTTTTCATTTAATGTGTGCTCCACACTCTCCTGGCAGCGTTCATTAGCGATTAGCTTTTCTTAAGTAATCACCGCTCTGTCACGGCGAACAAACAACCAGTCAATTTCAATACAATATCGGGACATAGAAAATATTGAGTTCTGTGTCGTGATTGGACAGCGTATTGTTATCTAGATATCTTAAGCATTATTTCGCCCGCCTAGTCCTGTTAATTCGCTGTTAGCACGAGCGGACCAAGTATTTTGTTAATAGATTGCGGGTCGATAGTTAGTTGGTGCTCTGACCTCCCAGCAGTAATGACCAAAATGGGCTCTCCCGTTAGACAAGATTCGACGCCTCGAGAGGACGATTTGATAAGCAAGGAGAGAGAGAGTAAAAACGACGACGATGCTTGTCTCTTGATAAGCTCAAGTCTGAAGCGAAAAGCCGACGGAAAGTGTGGTTCACCTACGAGTTCTAAAGACAGCCACAGCGATCGTGATTCAGACTACGAAGACTCGAACAGCGAAAACCCCGGTATGTTCTTTTGCACTTCAAAATGTCTAGCAGTAGCGCGGATGTTGGTTTGTGACATTTTAATATTAACTTGTCAAAACAATCTTCTTCTGTGTACCTAAGAAAACCAAACAACTTGTGGTCTTTTGTTTTCGACAGACGAATGTAGCGAAGGCTCTTCCAAAAAGAAACACCGGAGAAATCGCACAACTTTCACGACCTTTCAACTCCACGAACTCGAACAGGCGTTCGAGAAATCACATTACCCTGACGTGTACACCAGAGAAGAACTTGCCCTCAAGATTGATCTTCCCGAGGTTCGAGTACAGGTACAAACAAATTTCATTTTTGTGTACTTTGTCTATTATTCCTGAATGAAATTCATTAAGGGACATAATATCTCTCAGGGTTTTGTTAGTTTTCTTGTTAAACCAATGTGTACTCTGTTACTTTTAATAAACATCGCGTGGGTCAGTTAATTTCAGCATTGTCGTGGGTTCTGTCAGGAGTCTTTCTGATATGCGGCGAATTGTTTTTATTGGTTGTTTTTAAGGCTATTTTTCAGTTGCATTTTTAATGTGTAGACGAGTATTTTTAAACCGTAAAAGAAAAAGACTTTTACTGTTTGGAATCGTGAAAAAACAGGCGGAACTCTGAATACAATTATATGCATTCTTTGTTTCCTTCCTTAAGCTTAGGAGGAAGTTTGTCAAGAAGCACCGTGCAACACGGAATTTATCTCCCCAGGATAAGTCGAATATCTTGAAAACATCTCAATAATAGTGTATATACTTTTCATAGTAAATCACCTAATGAAAATAAATGTCAAGTTTTTGAAAAAGTTGTCTTCACTGAGATAGCTATTTGTAATTACGAGACATTAACAAAAAAAAACAGCTTCGTAATGGGCAGGAAACTGATTACAATAAAAAGAAACTCTTATTTAGGGCAGGGATTAGAAGCAACTAAGTTAAACGTTTGCTTTAAAGATTGATGTACAGCGAGGTTAACTTAGGCAGTAACAGAGCTGTAGCGAAGTTGGAAAGCATCCTTTGAATTTTAATGAAGCACTAACACTAAACTCCATAGAGAAGGGATTTGTATCTACTTTATGGCTTCTGTTTTCTCGACCAATTTCCGATTTGTCAAACATCTCTCATAAAAACCATTAGCGTTTGAGACCCATTGCTGGTACTTATTCCTTCATAATAACCTTCTTCAGTTGGTAGAACAATGGAACCACCGATAGCACAACAGACAGCGTGTGAAAAACGCATTCTCTCGCGGTACTTAAAGAAATAGTTTGCAGAAGGCGTCAAGGGAAAGAATGGAAACCTAATTAAACCGTCCTTCGCGGCTTTGTTTTTGATTTAATGGGCCATGTTTAAAAGGAATTTTCTTCGACAGCTCGTTTTAAGTACTTGAGGTACACGAAGGCTTCCTTGAGGATCGTCAAGATGGGATGGGTAAAGGGTGGACAGAACAATTGGAATGCTGCCGCTTTTTCATTAAACTCTACTGTACCTCACGCCTGAATCAGTACCGCTGTCAACAAAAGTGTTTTTTAGTGAAATTTGCTCTTAAGTCGGATCGAAGGGTAAACATCAGAAAAGCTTCATTTAATTCAAGTTATATGAAGTAAGTTTGGCCTTTGTCTTTAAACGTGCTTATCTGTGTGGTGGCTCTTTGTTACAGTTGTTTTAATTTCCTGCAAATTTTCAATTTAAAGTTTATCTCAGCGCTAATTGGAAAGGAATAACAACGAAATTAAGAAGAAAGCTTGCAACTCGGAAGTCCATGTGCAACGTAATTCATTTTCTACGTAAAACCTTTTAAGCCATGAATTCTCTTTGTTTATATTCTGATGAATCATTGTACTTTAAGAAAATCCGCGGCATGGAAAGTGTGACAAACAGTTTTAATTTGAAAGATAAACGACACTTTAATACAACTCTGCACATGGCGCTTCGAATGATTCAAGTAATTGTCGCCTCGCCGTGTTGACATTAATTATATCCCGGCTTCGTGAATATTTTATATTATGGTAGGATTTATTTGAAAAATAATTGGTGTTATCTACCCAGCAGACGAGGTTAAAGATCGCCTGTGTTAGTTTTTAATTAAGTTAGTACTTGAAATTAGATTATTTTCGATTATATACATAGTGAATGACTTCATCAGTGTTGCCGGGTTGGCTCTCGAAACAGCAAGTTTGGCAGTTCCTCGCTTAGAGTTTTTATTATTTTTATTATTTTCTCTATTTCTGAGTTTGTTAAAGATAATTCTTTAATTTAACCATCCAGAAACTCGTTGTCTCAGTCTTAGGTCTTTTGAAGTAGAACTTATCTTTAGTAAAAGTTTGAAGTTTCAAATCCAGTAAACTCAAGCTGGGTTTGATGTTTGGGAATTGTATTTTCAAGCACTAATTTTTTGGTGGTGATTTATTTTAAAATCACCTTCACTATACGTTGATTCGTGTTAACTTCCTGTTAAACTTAACACGGATTTACAGTTTTCACTTATTTACTGAAGGTCGTTTTTACTTGTAAAGGTCTGGTTTCAAAACCGACGAGCAAAGTGGAGACGTCAAGAGAAGATGGAAATGGCTTCCCTTGAAAACCTGCCCTCGCCGACAGTTCCTCGGGCTAATTTCAGCAGTTTACCGTTTCCTGATCCCTGGAAAAGCTCGTACACATATTCTCCAGCCTTTGGTGGGGCACTTTACCCGCCGACGTCCCTTCCATCATCCCCCACTATGGGATGTTATCCGGGTTCCTATCCCCCTGCGAGTTATGTCCCATTCTCGTCGTATCTCCCTGGTGTCGGATGCATGACCGGCGTGTCCCCTGGATCAAGAGATGAAAGGTCAACAAGCATTGCCTCCCTGAGAATGAAAGCTAAAGAGCACATGGAAAATTCCAGCCTTAAAGAGTGGTCTGAAATCCCATCTGCAACGCCGTCACTGAATTAACAGCGAGAAAAACGTGTTATTTCCGAGAATTCCAAGCTTCAAAAACGAACAAAAAATGAAATGAAATAGAATTGTCCAAAAGTTTAGACAAACCATCAGCAATTCGTGAAAGTCCTGCTAGACCTCATTTGAAAGCCGACAAGTTAGGGTTTCATTTCCAAGCTAAATTTTAAAATCACTTATTTCTGAGAGAGAGAGAGAGAGAGAGAGAGAGAGAGAGAGAGAGAGAGAGAGAAAGAGTAAGAAATATCGAAGAGACAAATTCATTTATATACTGAGATTTTTGACGAAGTTGTGTTTGAATATTTGCTTACTTAAAAGGGAAAGTGTCACCATGTACAGGTACTGATTTTTGACCTTTTTTGGTCAGTGAAAATGGTGCTACAATACCTTAGCTTAGTTGACAAACAATTTTAGAATACTGAGGAAAAGAAATCAACTGAATTCCTGAAAGGAACAATTCAAGATCTGTTCTAGCGCATTTTGGAGATGAAAACTCGAGAACTTTGACGTTTTCCAAGCGTTCCTATCCAGTCCCATTTATGGGCAGAGACAATTAGGACAGTCAGTTTAGTACACTGGGGTGATAATTTATAACAAAAATGAAACCATTAGTTATAGGTTTCTGTTAATACAAAACCGTTTTGGGGTTTTGAAAAAACGCCAAATCTCAATGACACTCCCCTTTTAATCGTGAAATTTTAATCGGCTAAAATTACATACACGACTAAATTAAAGCTTTTCGACGTGCGGGAAAAGGAATTCAATGTTAGAGGTCACAGGCTGCGTTTCGGAAACTAGCCACGATATGGACAATTTTTGTGTTATTTAGGTAGAATTTTTGACAAAGTTGTGTTAGATATTTGTTCACTTGCAAACTTCCTAGAATATTATACGTACACAACTGAAGATATTTGACGAAAAAAATATGCAAAGCGTGGTTTTCAAGTTTTCAAGTCACAAAATAGGTTTCATTCTTTTATCATGAAAAATTAACATTCCCAAAATAACAGTTATTTATGCATGATATTGTGCGTCTGAAATTGATAATAATTTGTCGGCGCAAATCAGCCACAAGTCTATTTTACAGCCCGTAAGGTATAACTGAAATAAATTATTCATGCATGCATGGCTAAAATTATCGATTATAATACTAAAAATACTTTTTTTAAGACTGAATATATCTGGTATCTTTCATGAATACAATTTATGGTCGACATTTTACAGTCGACTCCCGATAACTCGAACCCTCACTAACTCGAACCTCCCGCTAACTCGAACCAATTTTCCTTCCTTTCAGGTCATTTTCTATATAATTTTACCCTCGATAACTCGAACTTCCGATAACTCGAACCTTTTTCAATTTCCCGTAAAGGTTCGAGTTATCGGGAGTCGACTGTATTAATGCTTACGCCATGAGGAAACTAAAGCATGTTTCTGGAGGAACATTGACAAGGATCTAGGAGAATCCATATAGAAAAATAACAAAGTCTGAATGAAGCAAAGAAAAAAATATCCAAATTAAATTCACTGACTTTTTCTCTTGATTTCATTTGGTGGAGACTAGTTCTCTTTGTAACGTATATTTATCAGCTTAATTATTTAATTTTACTCATAACGTTACCTATAATTCGGCTGTTTAAGTCCTTGTTTTTAAGTCCTTGTTAGAAAAGTAGAATAAGTTCTTACGCATTCTAGATGTCTTGCGGTTTTCAAGATAAAAGGCAACTTTCTGTCTATTGGGAAATAACGTTGTAAATTAAAGACATTACTCTGTATTTTGAGTTGTAAATTATGTATCAATAAAAGTAGAGGTGATTAAAAATGGTGTATTTGTTTAGCTGGTAATTTTGCATTCAAAGCACAAACAACATCGGTTTCCAAGAAACTGAATGTGTTTTTAGCCATTACGCGACAAAGCAACGTTAGTGATAAGTTGGACAAGTCGATATTGAAACACCCATTTTAACTGAACTAACCGCTACAAAGACGTCAACTCAGCAGAAAGCTACGTGGGAGAAAACAGTTATGTCCTTGCGTCATTCGCTTGACCAACGTCTAGGAAACACGCGCGGCTTGAGTCGGCGAATCTTTGAATACCAAATTTTGCATCTTACGCAACTTATCTGTAAAACAAACGCCAAACGAGCCAAGCAGACAAAAGACAAGCCATAACAGGAAAGGCGCGCGACAAAGCAGCAAATTAATATTCCTCGAACCGCAGAAGTCGTGTAGGAATCTCAAACCACATTTTCGAACGTCTATGCCCACTCTTGAGGTTATCATGTCTGTGCATAGATTACGCAAAATCGTGCACAAGAGAAAAACCTTTGAACCTCTTGTATGTGTATTAGAAAACAGTGACTGGCCAAATCACTTCCGTATGGAGCGCAAAAATATAGTGTAACGCGAAAAAATACGGGCTAAATTTCACTTGATAAAATTAAAGAAAAAGATATTGCGGGTTACCGAAGGGCTTGTGACTATAAAGGCTGATACTTACATCCTTGACTTTTACTTTCATTAGAAAGCCTTAACTAACCAACTCTACTAAAAACTGCTCTTATCTTTGCTTGGTAGAGGGGTTGATGAATGTCTCAAATTTATTATATTTTCAGCCTCCATATATTATTTTAAATTAATATCGGATCCCGGCGAGACAGTCAATGTTGAAGTCTCGCATAGACCTGGCTTTCAGAGAAACATTGACGGCTCCACATCAGTGCACACGCATGCGATTTCTAACGGGCTAAATTCACCGATCGAAGCCATGATTATTTTCTAACTTTTATTTTCGCATGTTCTGACTGATATTGAGGCCAGGCAGATTGTTTGTATTTAACCCGAATCTCTCGTATATCTATATAGCAGCGTCAAAATGATTTAAAGGACACAATGTTATCCTGTACTGGTGCTGGCAGGACAAAAGGAGGCCAGGGGAAAATTTCACACTTCATAACCGATCTTTACTTCAACACGAGGTATCATCACTGTAAAATGCTCTACCAAAGAGTCGTGCATATATCACACTACGAAAACAATAACAACACAAATGTGTAAAACCTTATAAACAGTCTCCGTTCTATTTAACTTAACATTTTTTTATTCCATTCGATAAAGCCAAAGATTATGATGATAGCTAAGGGACTATTGGTACTTTTTAATGTCCGGAGCAAAAAAATAATAATAATAAAACGCACAAGGACATTGCCCACGTTAGAAACTTCTCAACGGCCAGTGGTCTCTTAGTAACAAATGGTTCTTTGAAAAACGTTTAGATGGAAAAATACGTTGCAAAAGCTAATCTTTCGCGCGAAAGCTGATGCGTGGATTTCATACTTAATTTTGCCGGCTGCTGTCTTTTTCTAGAGTTTCAAAACATGAAATTGTTTAGTTGTAAATTTGAATACTTTGGAAATGAAAGGTTAGAGGGTGAATTTACGGCACTAATGAAGTTTGCGTAATGAGATTTGAGTAAGTTCGCTTGTAGAAGTCGTAAAGAACGAGCTAAGCTTGTTTTCGTTATATCAGCCTATTCAGCTTGCCGAGAATGTTGGCTGTTATCGTAAGCGCATTTTTGAAGAAAAACAGTGAGATTTTAAATTATCTTTTTTTTTCTTCAGAGCAAATAAGATTTTATTCAAATAAACAATCTCTAATGAATGCTTCATTCTCAGCAAATTGAAAATTTAATGTGCAATTACCTTGCAGAGATTAAAACCACTGGCAAGGTAGAACTAGTTTAATCATAACTGTAAATAACTTATCCTTGAAGAAACTTGTCTTAGATTAATCAGGTCTTTCGAAAACTAAATTAAGAACTTCTTAGTGAAACATTAGGTGATTCGAAACCAGAAGTCCGACTCATTATTCGTTTTTTCATGTTCGTTGTGGATTTTCGTGTCACAGTTTTGTTTGTTTTCATGTTGAATACGTTTAACGTTGGTTTATTGTGTTTAAAAAGCTGTGTTGACTTACATTCTTTTCAAAACGAGCCGTTCCTAACGAACAGTTTACAGCTTATTGGAATTTCCACTTATCTTGGATTAACACGACCAATTTTATACACAAATGGTCGTTAAAATTAGGCGTTAATTTGCAGGCGACAGGTTTTTCAGTTTTATTACTTCTCAAGTAAATAGCACAGAAAAAAAAACAGCAAATGAACCGAACGTGCAGATTATAACAAAACAAAACGTGTCAAACTTTTAACCAATCTTTGTGCTATATTTACGAAAAGAAATCAGTATTTTCAGTTACAAGTTAAAGGTTATGTTCGAGAACCTATACTGATATAAGTTTCACTGAGTCTTTAAAACGTACAGGTAGTATTTTTATCATAAGACATTTTGCTTCATTTGCATACATACTTTTAATACATGACTTTTAAAATCCATTAACTTTTGGACATGTAAACTTCAAATGTGTATTGACCTAGATAACAAACATTAGTTTCTAGGTAACAGGTGGAACATTGTAGGAATTCAATTGATGAAGCTTTTTTCAAGCGGACAATTCTAGTATCCGTTGATAAAATTTATTTGAAAGCTTCTATTAAAGCCTCATAAATTAAAATATACATTAAAGGGAAAAGGCCCTGTGAGACAAAAAAGGTTTTGCTCTGTCATTGGGAAAGGTATAGATTATATTTTTGTCATTAACGTGATTAGTTTTTATTATCAGATTGCACTGTAATTTGAGATTGGGAGAGGAGACTGGGCATTAATAGACATGTATGTTTCATATGGGACGCTAAAACTGTGCTCTGGGATTTTGCAATGTTAGAGTTGGAAGAGATCAATGTGAATGTATATTAAACTAAATTGACTACGTTGATTGCTTTCTTTTCATTCTATCTTAGCTAGAACTAACCTCTTTTAAGCCAATAACGGAAGAATTCTGAACACAGAATTCATACTTTTCTGCTATGAACATGATTTTCCTGATTTGTACTTTATCTATTACAAATAAACGCACCAAAAATAGAAATTCTTATGTCTCATTTTTGAAAAATTTTCTCCACGACTATGTACTTTCCGATATCAATAACATCAAAGATGCAGTTATAACCAAACGAGTGATAAGCCCGCGGCTATGGTGATAGAAAACGTTTGAAGTTGTTAAAGAATGAAGCCCTCTAAGAATAGCAAAATATCCCAGACATGAAACGCTTCCCATTTCTCCTGTGTGGAATCTTTTAAGAGTGATATTTGGTCTGAATTTAACAAGATTCAAGACCTGTTTATTTGCATTTGTCAGTTTATTACACAATAGTAGTACTCTTCCTTTCTATAGAGTACAGATATAGAGAGAATAATGATCACCTAGGTTTTACTCTGTCTGGTACAGTTTGTCTGCTACAAGCAGCCCTAAAATTCTTAGTTTAGCTTTTATACGTAGAACAGAACATTCTAGAATTATGGGAACGTGATAACGGGAAAAGTGGGCTGTGGCTTGCCAAGGCGTAAATTTGCACTTTGGTTCTCAGAGAAAAACTTTGAGTCAGCAATTTCACGTGAAATCTATGGAGCAGTACATTCCTGTGGTGCAGGTTTGTTTTTCGGCATAATTTGGCAACTTGATGAAACTTAATAAAGATTTTTGTTTCAGTCAGTGACACAGGAATAGGCGGAAAAAGGAAATCCGAGTTCTCCCAACAGAAGTCTAATTAGGATGCTCCACCACTGAGTTACAGGAGACTCGTGGGAGCTAAAGCTATTAAACTAGGTTCATGGGACAAACATCCTGCATACTGCTAGAATTTAAATGGTGATGAGTGGTATGTGTGAAAGAAATGCAGTGGTATGTTGTAAGCCTGGCGAATAAATGATATCTAGAGTTATTTCTTTCAGTCAGTTACACATTCAATCAGTGAGCTGTAAATGTGGGTTGTGATTCTCAGGGAAAAACTTTGAGTCAACAAAACTCTCAAGTGAAATCTATTGAGCAGTGCATTCCTGTGGTATCTTGTGTATTTCGGCATAATTTGACAAACTTGAAGAAAGTTGCCGGTTGTTTCTTTTGTGTGTGAGAGCAATATAGCGAGCGAAGGGCTTAATGGCCAAACGCCAAAGGACTTGGTACTAAGGGCGAAAACAAAATGAGAAGAAACTATGTTTTACAGGAGTCCACGTTAAAGACTAGTTTTAGAGAAAAATAAAAGTCAACAAACATGTCAAAAACAAAAATCACATGTCTAAAAAGAAAAAGACTGAAAGCATTGGTAATTGAAAATAAATTACTCTCCATTCGAACACACCGGCGTTTCTTAATAGAATGCTGTTCCTGTCAAAGGAAATTCGTCATCATGTAAATTACCCTTTTACAGCTTAAACAATTCTTTGTTACTAATCTTATCACGGGTAAATTGACTTTATAGCCCTTTCATCGTAAGAATACCCAAGGTTAACATTCTCAAAAATTGTGTGAATCTACTCAGAAACGAACAACGCGTAGGAAAGGACTGCTCAGTAACTTTCAACTGAATGGTTACACTTGAGGATTTTTCCCCAGACTCAAAGTTTGGAACAACATTGCATGACCCAAGCTAAACTCTAAGAGGTAAGGTTAACCAACTTATATTGGACTAGTAATTGGGGTTCAAAATAATCCATATGGCCTTTTGCCTCGGGTAATAAATATTACCACGGCACGATCGTCGAGGAGGCGTCGTTAGTTCGAGTAGCAGTAAGTTAATAACGGCAACTTAATTTCTGCATCATTATTTTTATATATGAACATCTTTAAACGAGTGCGTGGGGCACACTTAAAACAGGAGCATTGTCGATTGAAGCGTAACGTTATGTTTGTTTAGAAACTTTACACGGGATGTATGCAATATTATGAATACTACCGGGAACAAAAGTTATTAGAAAATAAAAGCTTTTTATTATATTTGATCACTGTTTACACACATGGGGCTTTGTTCATCACAAGAAACCGTCCGATGCTGTGCAACTTTATTATCCTGTTTTGAATGTATTTAAAAACACCCGACCACCCTGGTGAAGTTAAACTACTCATGTAGAAACACTTGTTGTCAATAAAGTACTCTTCTACCTTCAGCTGGTATGGCTGATCAAGTTCAAAAACTTCCATTTTACCAAAATATTGAAAACAATTGACAGAAAGCAAGGTGGAACAACTTTCATTTGATTGGTACAGCAAAGCATTCCATCCATGCAGAGACTAAAAGCATGACGCAACGTTTACGCTAGCACAGATCATGATCAAAATATCATAGAAGTCTGCAGTCGACTGTGGAAATCCTTTTAACAGCTGTAATTTATCATTGTGAAAAACAAATTGTGCCATTTTCATCGTGACCAGCGATATTTAATTCACCAGAAAACAAACTGCACGATTTGATATTCCTTCCTGTAAAATAGCCGCACACGCGATGTTTATTTGACGTAATGTCCACACCCTCCGGAAATAATATACTTCGTTGCGTTGCCATTAAAGGACAGGTATGCGGTTTCTACGACATCGTAGGAAGGAGGCGAAATAAAATAATGAGAAACGAATTCATACGAATCTGTTGTTCCTTCTAGGCATTTGAAGGATGAGAAGATCCTTGCACGAGTGAGGCTCCCGGGGGTTTGTGGGACGGATGCCTCCTCTTTCCCATCGTTCTCCATGCACCCTGTTTTTCCGCGCTTTTTCGACGAGATGCAATGAGACTTGGGGGCAAGGCAAAAGTAATTCGCGATCGATGAAAAATGCATTTTTCGTAAAACATAAGGCTACTTAAAGAGGAAGTACCATGGGTTTTTTTTATATCTTTTGTTAAAAATGATAAAATAAGACCCTCAATCAGCTGCCAAATAATTCTAGAATGACGAGAGGAAAGAAATCAAATCAATTCTTGAAAGGAACAACTCGTAATCTGTTCTAGCGCATTTTGGAAACAAAAATGCGAAAACTTGAAAAACATTATCCTAATATTTTCAAGTTTCAATCCATACCGGCCTACTCTGTCTCTGGCCAGAGGCACTAATCGACAGATTTTATAGCACTGGGGTGATATAACAAACTTGACAATTATTTCGTTGTTTCTGTTGACAGACAAACATTTTTGGGTTTTGAAATGACAGCAAATTTGCGTGATACTTCCCCTTTAAGCACTCCCTCGTTCAGTGACACCAATATATACTATGTAGGTATGCATCGTCTTCTCCAGATTCTGAAATAAACGAAAACTATATGTCAACACCCAGACAACGGCCTCATTATTTACAAAGTCGTCTAAGGATACAAATGACATGACTTGTCTAAGGTAGCCTACCCGTACCCTCCCTCTTGATTTCCTCTCGGGGGATGGGTACCAATTGCAGTACAGAGGGATAATGATCCCTTTGTTGTCAGAAAAGATCTTTTGTAAAGTCACAATCAGGGGAGGATGAAGGCTGACATTGCAGATGATGCTGTTCATCTGCAACTGTGTATCGAATGGATCAGCGTTAGCTAAGCGTTGTAGACAATGACAAGGAGTTCGAAAGATTAGAGAGGGACACTTGTAATTGTGGGACATTAAGTGAGATGGGGGGGGGGGGGTGGGGGCACGATGAAGACATGATGTATAGGCTCGCACATACCATCAAGTCTCTCTTGCCAATAAGGTGCTTACACCTAGGTGGAGAAAGAGCAAGAAGAACGAACAGACAGAATTAGTATAGGAGACAGAGATCTTGCATATTCAGATAAGTTCCGTAGGTTGGAGAAGTATTCATATCGGTCCAGATTAGCCTCAGTTGGGATTCTGTCAAGGTCAGTAGGTCCTTTGCTTGTTCCTCGGGCCCCCTCGGTTACAGGCTCATCTATTTGTAAACAAAAATTGAATTGCGATTTTGCGGTATCCGGCTTAACAAACTGCTGAAAGGTAGTGTCCTAGATTCGTGATCGTCAGTAAAATTACTTCTGATCTAGGCAAATGTCCTTAATTGTCCCTGTTGGTATTTCAATTTCAATTTTCAATTTCAATTTATTAAAGCACATTTTTCACGAAGGTAAGGCAAGAATGCACTAGCCCGCAAATAGCATAGGCTAATCTAGGCGGGTAGTGCAGTTGATTAGTATATATTTACAGAATATAATTTAAAGATATACCAATAATTAATGTGTAATAAGTTAAGTAAAAAATAATGACTGTCTAAATTAAAATTAAGAAAGTTTCATATTAGCTAATCATACCACTGATATTTGAAGTTTTTAATCAGAGTGTTGACGTCAACATAAATATCCTCTTGATCAAGAAGTTTTAGTAATCTGGTCTGAAGGCATTTCTTAAAGGAGGTATCTGCCCGACATCTTCTTTATTGTGATGGATCATAAGCTCCTCTTGTCCGCTACTGTTAACTTTTCTGTGCTGTTGCTTTTGCAACCAAGGTTCGGCTGCTAATCTATAAACAGTTGCTGCAGAATTTCACTGTTGTTGCAGCTTAATCAGTCCTTTGTAAACACATGTACACTCTCGCCATTGAGCGATGACAAATTTTGACTTTCTTGTCGCAACACTTGCCTAGCCTCTCCTGTAACTGATTGGCTACGGCCCTGATAACATGTTGGTACCTGCGAAGTTCAACGCAGTTCTCTCATATCTCTTAATCAAGTCATTTTGTCTTTCGGGAAGTCATACTGTACCAAGATCTTGTGCTCTGCCGGTCCGACTCACCCTTGACGTAACAAGCTTAAATGCTGATCTACCTCTTATTGGGCCTGAGAATCTTGTGATGATCATCACCCCGGATGGATGTAGATTTCCTCGACCCTATTATCCGATCTCTGATGTGGAAATTTCCATACTGATTTTTTTTTTCTTTTGCGTAGGAACACATCAAACATTACGTACCTTTACTCATTGAAAAACACAAAAAGAATTCGCTACAAAAAACCAATTATTGCCGGTTTCATTCTGGCGAGAGTAGCATTTGCAGCAGTTTGACCCTCCTCTGCACTTGTTGGCTTAATATTCTTTGATGTAGGATTACTTTTTCTTTTTTTGGAAACAGTCGAGATTATTTCTGTACGTAGCCACAGTTTCAGATATGGTTGGCAATTTCTGAAGTGACTTCTTCCCGTGTCGGGTGGGAGGAGGGGAGGCGTGGTGAGGGAGGAGGGGGGGGGGGTGTTAGAAAGGGAGGAAGAAAGTCTTAGGGAGTGTTCTCCCGGAAAAAAATGAGTTATTTTATAGGTGATGATTATTTGAATTAAACCAACCTGCAAATTAACAAGATCTGAACAGGTCTGAAAAGAGTGGGGTGTGGCTTCATGAGACACTGACCAAACTCTTCAGAAGTGCTTGCGTGGGACTGACTTGGATGCTTCTCTTAATTTATACAGGTTGCTCAGTTTTGGAATCTTCAAAAGTCGGGTAGCTATCTCGAAACTTTTAGGAAGAATCTAACGTTCGTTTAAGCAGGATATGTTCGATCTAAGCCGACTTTCACCTAACCCACTAAGCGACCCTCAGTGCTACACTCAAAGTAACGTAAAGGAGCATAGAGTCCCCGGTATCTCAGAACAAAATATAGTTATTTCCGAAAAAAGCAGATAAAGAGTCATATCGATAATATACAGTGGAACCTTTAATACGACCAATGGTGAAAAATGGGGTGGCTAATTTGCGAATGCAGCCGCCTCTCGTTGTTTCCAGCCTCGATGTGCCCCGATGGATCTAATGGGGCCGAGCACGTTGAGAGATGACAGTATCCGCAATCTATGGAGTGGTCTAGCAACTGTTTAAAGTTTTGTTTGTGCCAAAACAAATGATTGGATGGGTTTTAATGTATTACTTGAGGACTAAAACAGAAAGAAGTGAAACAAAAGGAGCTTTTCAAATTAAAGTTTATTTGCCTTTGCTCAACTTATTGTAAGTTGTAAAAGGTTTTCATGCTACAGGTTTTTAAAATGTTTATCAACCCAAGTCAATCCAATCAAATGGATTCAAAACTCAGTGGAGCCACTTTCGAGTCCTTGTTTCAGGACGTAAGTTAATTTCTGTCATAACTTATGAAACGTAAATTTATCGAGAATGTTTGTTTATGAAACAGCGTAAATTAGAAGAACACTACTCTACTCAACCTACATGTTTCGTATCACTAAAATCTTGATCGCACCCCGCCCTTTTTTACTGTCAGCAAATGGGAAGCTTGGCCAAGGAAAAAAGGTGTGATCTGGGTACGAGTTCTTACTGACTGGAATCTTACGTGCACCGTTCTATGGCCACGCGTATAAATAAGAAATACTTTCCGTTAAATATATTTTCAATTCCTTATTGATACAAAACGCACACATTTTATGAATAAATTACAGCAATACCCACACAATGGGGGCAGCATTTGTCGAGGTTTAAGACTATTTACAAACGCGATACGATGGACACGTAAACTCGATTTTCGAGATGAAAATTACGACTAGATATGCTGACTGATATCGCGACCTTAAAGGTTCACAATTTTGCGCGTCATGGTGCAAAAATAATTATTTACTGTGGCGAAGAAGTTAAATACTTTGTCAAGAGGAGTTACTGGTTAAACATCGCGAAGCCATTTTTGTCATTTGTCAATTCAACCTACATCAAAGTTTTTCAAGTTATTTAAGGAAATTGTATATTCAGAAAATATACCCCCTTTTAGTTTTTAGTTGTACGACTGTTCACTGTAAATGTTAAAGTTATGAATAGTGAAGATGAAAGTTTTCACTCCTTGAAACTACAATTAGTGCACTGAGTGAAAATACTTCGCCTTCAACTTTATAGTTTAATTATTTTGGTACACGGTACAATTTCATATTAACGCCTCTAAGTAAGCCGATATTTAAATTAATTCAGCAGTTTTGCTCGCATCGGCCAATGGGTGTGAACTGTGTTGCCTGGCTTTGTATCTCAAATTTTCGATACTTGATCGTCGGAACTCCTGCGAATCCGTGGGACTGAGAGGGCCCTTCAAAAAAGGCGCCATGGACGGTCTTGCGTACTGTCTGTACAAATGGTGTGTGTACATTGCAGCAGGTGAGATGCCTGCAAGATGAGCCCCAAGGGGACCATAAGGAGTTGGTGCAGCTGCGTATGGTGACAAAAGGCTAAGGGCTGGGACATGTGGGTGCCATCTTTCCACCCCTGGAGAATAAGCCGCTGCATGCACTTGCGGAAGATCTGACAGCGCTCTGTAGTCGTTGGATGACCCATAAAGGTATGTGGGGCTTTCACGTCCCATGGACTTGTCCCGTTTTCTCCACTTGGCTCGTCTGTTTTGAAACCACACCTGGGAGAAAGAGAAAAATGCAATTATGATCAATGTAGCTGGTGTTTATCGTGGTCAGTAGAAACAACAGCTATCCTTACACATTTGTCTCACAAAATATCACTCTAGTTTGATTTGGGTTACAAAGTGATTACACCATGAGAAGGCCATAATAGTACTACTTTTTTCGTATTTATATCTCGGAGAAATTAGTTCTATAAGAAATGTGATTTGGCGACCTTATAGGCGAAGGACAGTCTTGGCCGAATAATGGGAAATCAGTTTTGAGCGTAGATCTGGCAAATGAACAGGCAAGTGCATGAGTGACCAGAATGCATTTCTTTTTTTACCAAACCTATAAGACAAGAGAGTACCCTCTTAGCACGGATATTTTGCTCGGAAGTTTTGCTTTGACGCAACATACTTCTGGAACACAAAGACGACGATGTCGAGCGAATTATTGAAAGGAAAGTAACCAATATGTTATCAGCTTACTAAGTTCCGTGTTTCTAAAATGGGTTGTTTTGTACAGGAAATAGAAGATATTTTGACCCTGTTTCCAGAGAATTAATAGGAATACTAGTACTGAAGTCGACACAGCAGTGAAAACACACACCTACAGCCCGTCTTTCCACAACAATTTATAGTTCTCTCAAACTCTCAAACCACTCACGCCCCTATCAACTCTACAGCATAACCCTATGACTGACTATTGAGACAAACTCGCAATCTGATTGGCTATACCACAAGGGCGGTCTAACGTGCGATAGACCTCACAGGAAACGCGTGCAAGGAAAGACGCTGAGCTCTTAATTGGCTAGAAATAAACCCCTTTTGACAAATTTCTTTGTTGAATACATCAGTCACTGGTTTATGGTGAAACAATCAGACGGCCTCTTTCGGTTTCTGTGACTTTGATAGTTGGTTCGCAACATCGATCATTCTTCACCAACTGTCAGTTGATAGAATAAACACCTCGTTTTTGTCGGCGTCCAATTGTTAAATGGAAACACGAAAACTTCATCATCCCTTTAATACCCCTTTCTCTTTAAGAAAGTCTAATATTGGGCGAGGCTTAGCTACGCCTGAAAAGTCTTCCGTTTTTTGTAATTTTAGCTCAAAGACGTTCTTTTTTAAGCGGTCAAGTATTGCACCAAATCAATAAATAGAGAATTAGTAGACGGAAGCAACTGATTCACGGTGGACGGGAAGAACGCACTTTGTTATTTTATGCGATACATATTCCAGCATTTGGTGGTCAATCGGACCCTAATTGGGCCTCCACTCAGACTAAACTGAACAAAATGAAGATGTTCTGATCAAATCTCAGCCTTGTGGGCATGTTCTTAACGTGGGTCTTAAAATTTTGAAAACAGCCGGACACTGGCAGCAAAACCTTTACTACAAACCAGGTGAGCAATGCTGTTTTAAAATAAAATTTAGGCCATTCTCAGCTTTAACTTTCAAAGAAAAAGAACACGGGTTCCTATTAAAAAAAATAACAAGGAAGAACGAAACACTTTGATAGTGTTATGTACCAAATATAACTTGCATAGACGAATTTCCTAGAGATATTTATGATAAAGAATATTAAGTCGGACTCTGCCTCGACATCAAAGGCAGGTATCACAAGCTTTAACGACACCTTGGCGAATATCCAAAAACCAATTAACATCAAACATTTTAAACTGGTAGCCCAAAATTCTAGCCATAAAAGCTATTAAAGCCACATACAAAGATAATTACTACAATGCTTGTGTTGCATTGCCAGCTTGCACCTGTTGGTAACAATACAACCCCTGAAGTTCTTTTTGTTCCACAGCCGTTTCCATTTCATCTAAGCTATTTACAAACTATAAAAACCTTCGTTAGCGAGTTGGAAATCAATCAATCACATTTGATAAAGGTACGTTTATAGTCGGGGAAATGATAGATTGAATCAAGGTTGTCTGAACAGCGCTAACAATAGTGTTTTCTTTCTTTCTCTTCCTTTTTCAAACCGCACTCATTCACCCTAAAATGTTTGAATAAAGTTATTATTTTGCAAACAGTAAGAACTCTTTGTTCAACAATCAAGGAATTCAAGGTATTTAGAGTGATATTCATTAACGAGGAGAACGTTTAATACAACTATTTTTGAAAAAGAAACAAAATGGGTGATCCTCTCAATCAAGTTGTCAGTCACCAAAGAGTTTACAAAGATATGTTTCGCTACACACTTTTTTTCTCCTCAAACAGCACTCTAATTTCTGAGCGCCTGAAATAGTTGAGACTAGCATTATTCGCGGGTCATTGTGTAGCTCCTTATAACACCCACCCGATGGTGCTAAACATTTCGATTATTTTAAAGAATAGTCTCAGGTACCCGGAGTATTAAAAAAATGTCTATCACCTTACATAAACAAAAACACCGCAGTGCCGCGTGTTTAGAAATAGCCATGCTTGCTTGGCACGTGTCCTTGGGCGGTTGAAGCCACATGTATAAAAACACCGAGATAATAAATCCACCCAAAGCAATTAAAAACAGGTATGAAAGCAAAAGCAAAACACGATACAGCTTGAAGTTATTGAAAAGTCGGTGGCCTACGTTCATTTAAGCTTGCATGGGCTGCGTAAAATGTACATATTACTGTCTTCAAAAACCGCTATGATTTAAACGCTCCCACCCTAACCGCCTCTTAATTACTGACTGTACACCTTAAGGCGTAAACTGCTTCAGCTGGCCGTCATCTACTTAGCATGACATTAGACGCCCGTGCTTTTACTGAACGAGGCTTTTCAGCGAAATCACTTTTTCGCGGACATGAAAAAAAAATGGCAGAGAACTAATGAAGTTCTATCTCTTTTTAGGTGTTAGATATTCGAAAACATTTACATGTAATATACTGAGATATCTATCAATTTAAGTCTATAAAAGAGTGTGAGAAATGGCTTTCCCGTGTATTAAAGACTTAATAAAGCCTCTTATTTTTAGATATATTTATTGTTAGAGACTTATTGTCTCCTAATGAGAAACGATATCATAATAGAGCTTTCATCGCTCAGATTGAACTATCAGTGTACTAAATCTTGCCAGAGTAATTTAAAATACATTAAAGCTATAATACAAAAGTAAGCCTTTTTTCAGCTCACTACAAATAGGATTTCTCTCAGTCTTGTTTCTCGTACTTTTAATTGACCTTGGCCACAGGTTTCCACTGTGTCAGCGGATAGGTTACAATCGTACCGCAACACGTAAAGTTGGCTTTTGTTCTGAGTGAATAAAGAAACTCTTCCCTGTTTGAATGCAACATTTCATTGCTTAATCGGCTTTTCCTTCTAAGCAAGCAAAAGGACAGACTTTGGAAGTTTTTTTTATTATTATTTAAGAATCTCTTGGATTCACACTGATTCGAAAAAAATTGGAAATCGGCGAGAAAACGTAGTTACATTGATCAACGATTCTTGCATGTGACCATAGAATATTTTGGTTTATATGACAATTCCGTACTTTCGCGAAAGATGTTTGATGAATTACTTAGCATTAAAAATCCCTATTACCATCCATTTAGTTCTTGTATCTCTGTATAAAAAAAGCCTTTAATTGAAATATTGAAATGATTTTGATAACAACGTTAAAACAATTTTATCAAGTATAATACTCCGTTGAAAGATACAAAGTAGAGAAATGACACACAACTGAAAGCTTAATTGCAAAAGATGTTACAGCTGAAACTAAGTGTGAAGATGCTGTATTGCAAGGCTGATTTTTATCTTAGTCATAGCTTATATTTATTATATATTATTTCCGAATTTCACAGTGCTTTTGTATTTAGCAGGAGACTTTCCTTCCTTGGCAAGTGTGGAGTAAAAAATGAGCTGTTGTAGTGTGAAATGCATTGGACTGAATTTAGAGCAGCCAAATTTTAGGGAAAATTGTATTACAAGCTGAATCGAAACAAATCCAAACACGGGAAATCAGATTTCTTCTTGATAAACTGTGTAATTAAAATCCTTTGGACTTCTCATTATGTAGCTTATCTCTACCATTTGCCATGGGCCTTTTAGTTCGAGCTGAAATCAATATTTGGAGATTCATTAACAACTTCCCTGCTGATAAAAGTGAAGTTGTCATCTTTATTTCATGTGGAAACTAGGAGTGGTTTTGCCGTTGAGATTACAGATTTGATTCACATCTTAGTGTCCCCTTATCTGGAGCCTGAAAAACAGCGCTAGCTTGAAAGATACAAAAACAGAGTTTTATTCATATTACGTATTCTAAAGGCTGCTAAACTATCCAATGCAACCACATATGTTGGACTTTGTCTGATTAATTTTGCCTTCCGGCAAACCGACGGAGTGTGATTTCTGAATACAAATTAGCTCGCTAGAGCACGCAAAGTTTCGGAAAATAACTCTTTCGGCAGAACAGCTTGTTCTAAGGAAATCAAAAACAAGAAAAATCAAACAATTCCTATAAGAAGAATTTCCAAAGTCAAATACACTTTGGTTCGTTAAAAAAAAAAAAAAAAAGGGGGCTATTTTTATATTCGGGCTGTAGGGATGACGGAAAGGAACCAAGGCTGACTGAAAAATCTTCTGTAAGTGTAAGTGCCTTTTCAGGATCCGAAATTGTCTTGGCAAACCTATGTAAGGGTAATGCAATATTGACATCCAAATTGATCAGTACGTAATCAGATAATTCTTTGAAAATAAAAAGTTCATCTTCAATTTGGTTTCTTTGTTGGGAATACAAACCAAATTTAGAAACGTGCACTTGTACATGTTCGTCTGCGCATAAAAAAAAAATACAGTTCATCTAGTTGTTGGTATTAAAAACTAAATATTTCGGACTATTCTTTCTCGTGCGTTCAGTCAAGTTTGCTGTCTGTAGAGCGAGTACTTCTTTATTACAGGGCTGTGATCGTGAAAAAAAAATTATGATAAATGAGACTCCGACAGGTCGATGCCAAGAACGCGACTTCATTGAACCTCGTCAGAGCATTCAAAAGAAGGAATGTACCAAGTCATGCTCTGTTATAAGCATACGGCTTTGGAATTTCAAAAGTAGAGTACTGTTAAACAAAATGCTGACATGATTTGTTTTTATTTGTCAACAGCTGCGCACGGCATCAATTTCTCTTCTTACCCTTCTTTTACCCAGAGATTTCTGAATTGATTTAACTTTTACGAACAAGACGTGGCAAAGCCAAGAATCAAAGGTTATTCTTAATTAAGTTTTTCAATTTTCCCAGCCTAAACCCCTCGGGCAAATGTTATTTATGACAGCGCCGCTCTATTGAAAACTCCACAAGAGTAGAATGACTCTTTCAAAAGGTCTTGCGCTAATTGCCAATTCTAGTGTCGACGTCATGTTTAATTATCTACTTTGTTTTCAAGGCTGTTCAATATAGGCCATTAATACGGCGAAATAATTGCCTCAATTGTGATTTCTTTGTATACATATTCAGTTAAAATGCAATTTACAGTGGTTAATAGCGTTTCGTCAGCACCAAATATGAATTCAAAATGATACCATAGATGAAACGAATCGCTCGAGACACTATCATTGAAATCCGATAAAAACGTTTTGTTTCGATATATAATTACCTCATGTTAAAGTTTGCGCTTTAAACGAACTTTGTTAAAGAGGAATCTGTGGAACAGCTTTACACGCCGACAAATGAGTTGAAATTTTAATAACTTTGAATCTCACAAAACCCTCTGAAATTTAATTACACCGCATAAAAATGTCACAACATAAGCTTAAGGCCTTATGTCGTCTCATTTTGAGAAGCCGCGTTTCGAGTCGACATGGACTGTATCATTCGGTTTTCGGTCGTGAACTCACCGGTTTTGAACGTAATTTCACTTTCGAGCTAAATTTTGTTTAGAGAGCCGTAATATTCATTATGTCACGAGCTTGAAAAATCTGAGTCATCGTCGATACTGTCAAACCAGTCGAACGAAAAAAAAAAAAACTGGCGAACGACGCGTTCTAAATGACAGACACTTAACTCGGATCACCAGTCACCGCGTGGCTAACACGTACTTTTACAGATCCATTCAGACATGTTCTTTTTCGCTGTTACTTGTTATTCAGCTGGTAATTTTTCCAATTTATACAAGCAACTCAAAGACTTGTAATTAACACAACTTGTTAATAAACAGCTCTTTTGCCAGCTTGCTATCTGCGTTTTTTGCGTGCAGTAAATGATGTTATTCAATGGACTGATGTTTAGTTTAGTTCTATTCGCACGCGCGCTCAATCGGCTTCTCTCTCCCTCTCTCTCCCTCTCTCTCTCTCTCTCTCTCTGAAAGCAAACGAAACGGTTTGAGGCAAACATCGAAAAAAAAACTTCTTATTTAATTAATTAAAAAATATTACTTTACAAGTCGCGAAAATATTGATAAAGGCAAGAAGCTGTTACTCAACTAGCTTGTTTTCACCAATATAATTGATGAAACAAAAGAGTCCCGACTGTATCACGTCCATTGAATCGCAAACTAAGTTTAAATATTGTTGCATTCTCGGAAATGAAGATTTGGGCGCCACGCAACCATGTTACACCGAGGCAAGACACAAAGGATTATTTTCGTCAAGATGAATTATTTTTCTTTCAGTCTTTCGCCTGCTGCTAAGTTCAAACCATCTACAAGAAAGTGAATATAGGGCTAAAAAGCACAGTTGGTTGACAAAGATCACCATGCGAAGTTGATTTTATCGTGTCCACATCAAATCCTTTGAACGTTTCAACCAAATGTACCGCCCATATTCCGACTTCTGACTAAACTGCCAGGTGATAAGATTGTAGGTACTTTCGCTTCACCCACTTTTAAGTCTCCAGCTTCACATACCAGTTAAAATACAGAACTAGCAATGAATAATTAAAAAAACTTGACTTACTTGGACCCTTGCCTCACTCAAATCCAGCCTCAAAGCCAACTCCTCTCTGGTGAATACATCAGGATATTGTGTCTTCTCGAAAGTTTGCTCCAATTGATGAAGTTGGTAAGTGGTAAATGTAGTTCGACTGCGGCGCATTTTTCTTGGTTTGCCATCGTTCTCATCAACACTGTCTCCATCTTTGCTGCCCTTCTCGTCGCCGACACTTAACTCGTCTGCGAAATGTTAGAATTAAGTGGATAAATGAGCGAGCGGCTCACTCCGTTTAAATGCTCCACACCGCTCACGTTTATTACTTCCGCACGCGAAATTTACAATCACATTCGCCACGAGAAAGACAAATAACAGGCACTAAGAAAACATTGTATTTCGAAAGTTAACAGCGGCTTGGCTACGAAAATGATAGTTTACGGCTTGAATGAAACATGAACAAAAATTTCCCCCGTGTCTGGTGAAACGGGATCGGCGAATTTGAAGTTCAAACACGGAATTAGCACCTCATCCGTAGCGTTTCGTTATGTTTGCTGAGCGTTCAATGAAAAGAGAACACTGTCGCTTTGAAATTCCTTGAGTAAACTGAGTCGAGTGTTTAATAAGATTGTACTATCAATTTGAAAATGAACGAGCTAATGTCCGTTTATTTAATTACCGTACCTTCGTTGTCGCTAAGATTTCTTGAAAGTCTGCCATCCTGGTCATAAAGGCCTTCCTGCTTGGGCTTTCGATCGTGATTGCCAAGAATCATATCAATAGTGTAGCCTTTACTCGACGCCTGAATCAGTGCGGACTCTATCGAGTGGTCTGCTCCAGTTTTGTCGCCTCTTCCCTTATTCTCTGCAAGCACCATCGTTGGACGCGCCGTAAATGCCATCATCAATAGACTTCCAATTGGTGAACCAACGTGAGTGTTTGTCCTCGCCAAGTAGTTGCTTCGTCTTAAGCAATTTTTATTTGAAAAGAAAATTTAGATTAATGCAGATTTTATATTTGCCCCTAATCTTCCTCCTTTGTTAGTTAATCAAAATGACCGACTGTCATAGTTTTAATCAATGTTTATTTGTTCAAACAAAGGCCTCAAAATAAATAGGCCATTCCGCTCGACCAATCAGGAGACCGCGTTATGATTAAGGCGATATTAACAATATAATACTTAAGTTTGTTTGTTCCTTTCGCCCCCACGGTCCCCTCTTAACACCATTCCACCCAGGAAGTTGATAAAATGTATTTGTGTCATCGCCTTGTTGTCTTAATTCCTTTTATTACATGTTAATAGGCCCTGAGTGCCGAAGGTAAAATTGACGCCAAGATGGCGAAGGCGCGTATCTTCGGAATTTTAACACCGCGATGGTTAGACGAGTCTGATTCACTTGAAATCCGAAAAGCTATCATTTTTTGACCGCCGTGTGGTGATTAAAAAGACTCCGTAATACAATTAGCGCTCAATAAAGATTATTAAAATATCTCCATGGATATTTTAACACCTCCATTGTTGTCTTACTAAAGCAACAGGGTTAATAAATTAATTAAATTTCGGTCGCAGCCAATTTGACTTGGGATCGAATATGTGGTGAGATATTGCAAGTCGGCCAGCAGAAATGGGTTTTTATATATCATGGCGACTGGGATGAACTAACTCAACAACCGTGTCGAGATACAAGCTTGTCACAGCACGAAGCTACCAGTTTGGAAATCACTGGAACAACACTGCCTCGTTCATTACACAAGCAAACTGTTTATCATACTTTTAATTTCAAACTGCGAAGGCACAAAAGGTTCATTCTGCGTTGCATTGCACCATTTCAAAGCCCGTTTCGTTTTTTTGTTCTGGGAGGTGTGTAAAGGCACTAATGTATTCGTAACTTTCTAATTAAAGAACAATCTGTTATGTGCAGCAAACAATTGCTTTGTAAATTAAATGAATACGGCTGAAAGGACTCCTCTGGAATATTTCAAAGATAACTAATTAATTATAGCCTTGGGCTGGATAGTTGTTTACCTTTGTCGAAACCAAAGCACATTTTCGCTCAGTATTCCTTGGTTAATGGCCTATTTAATAACTATTAGAACACAGTTTCGTTTGCGTCACAACTATCGCTACTTCAATCTCGTACGCACGTAGCTACGCACATACCCACCATTTGTCTTCCGAGCACCCAAACCACTGGGCTTTACAAGTACAAGAGACCTTTTATGTGGTCGCTTTTCTAAAAATTCTGTTTATTGTATCTTTTCAATGCCTTCTTATGCTTGAAAAACAGAATATTGCACCGCTACTTAACGCGGATTACAACGGTTGGACACTGCCTCGAGCGAACTTAAACTATTGTAAAGACAAACAAAAGAGGCTATCCGGAATGGCGCCTAAATTTTCGCAAACTCATAAACTTCTTTCCGCATGAATCACGCGCTTCCTGAGTGGGCAAGAGGACGGCAAACTCAACAGAAAAAGATCCAGGAATTTCGGCTTCCTAGAATTGTTACCCCGCTCACGTACTGTTTAAATCATTTTTTCCCTTCTGGTCATACCTGATAGCCTTGTGTCTCTCGAAACTGGCAAACGTGTCGCAAGCAGCAACATCACTTAATGTGGTACTTGATGTTTGGCGTTTAGTTCATGGTGGAGCATAAACTAAGTGGCCAAAGAGCGATAAATAATAGAAAGAGACAAGAACCAATATAAAAGGCGTTTAATGTATGGATGCCTTTAATAACTCACAATCCCAATATTGTATTCTGAACTGTAAAGGTTATCGTTCGGTTTGCAAAGAATTCAACTGCACGAAACCAGCCCTGGTAATTTTACTGGTTCTTGCTGAATATAACGGGAGAAAGAATACATCCAATGAAAGCGCAAGGCACTACGAGAGTCAGGAAAGCTTTTTTGAACCCACAAGTGATAATAATTCCAAATAACAGAACGGAAATATTTCTGTAGAACAAAGTGCAAAAATACAAAGCACAAAAGGAGTCATTTCAAAGAATTGTAAGGATAAAAAACAATTTGTGCATGGTAAAGAATAGAAGATATAAAAGCGCATTTGGTCAATGCTGTATATAAATAATTGCATATGTGGTAACACTGAGGCATTGGAATACTGACAGGCTAAGACGTGTTGTACAAGTTGGTTTGGGTATAAGAAGAGTTGGTACTGAAAACAAATAACCACGATATAAACAAATACATGTGCGTTAAAAGATGAGTATCTTTTAATCTTCAATAGGTCGTGACAATGCTTCGAAAAAGACAGTTAATTTTTTAATAAATTCTTGAATTATATCAATAAAAACACACACGCGAGTTCCTTAATTGGAAGATTTTAATCACCAATTGACATTTCCGGTTTTAACGAGCGCTCAAAACCATTGCATCATAATTTTTGCTACTTGGTAAAGGAAAAAGATATGACATTCTTTCGTCCGTAGGCAATAAAAGTAAATTCCACAGTTTTTGAGACGTCTGGATATGGCTTCAGTATTTTAGCATCGCTTGCCTACTTTACAGTTATAATGCATGAGATAGAGCTGGGTAATACTGAGCACCATGACAATCTTCCGAATCTCAACTGCCAAAGGGAATGAGGTTTATCATAAAAGTTGATAACTAAAGGTAAATTGGCCAAAGTAAAGAGATTCGGTGGCCAATTTACCTTTAGTTATCAACTCTGTTGATAAACCAAACATTCGTGTCTACTCCCCACCGACGCAGCACCACAGTTTCTATAGAAACAACCCCCTTATTCAATACCAAAGCCTTTGTTAAATTTAAACTTGTCGCAAAAATGGCACCTTTAACTGCTTGTATCTGTTTGTTTTGGTTTGGTTTGGTTTAGTTTGTTTGTTCTGTTTTGTTTTTGTTTTGGTTTGCTTTGGTTTGTTTAGTTTTGTTTTTTGGTGTACCTCCGAAGTTGGTAGGAATGATTCAAAATAAAAAATGGGAGAAGAGAACAGAACAATAGTCAAGTCTGAGTATTTTCCGTTTACCATAGTTTGCGGATTCCAGCTAAATTTTCGACCGGCAATATTTTGGGTCAGACTGAGATATCTCAAATGACAAGCAACTTCCGTGATTTTGTTGTAAAAGTAACGAAGACGTAATCATTCTATCAGAGGATAAGATTATCAATTTCTTGGTTCTGTTGCCCTGAAATCTTGTCAGAATTCCAAGTAATTTAAAACATTTTTCCTTGATTGAAGTCCACCAAAACGCGGTTTATCCGACTCTTTTGAAGGCAATAGGTCACGCATTATTGATAACCGCTGCAACAGTGGAGGATGTACAGCTGAACGATAGCTTGGTGCTACCCCACAAGAACGTATCCAAGACTGATAACATCGTTTATCGAATTGCGGTAAACTGACTGCCGCAATTCTAGTGGAACAAGCTCATTCAGACGTCTGCTATTAATAAATGAATATATCGAAGTCATGTACGCAACTTGAGAGACTGCGTGAAAGAAGGCCTGAAAAGATTAAGGCTGCAGGACACATAAAGGTGCCCTTTTTGAACGATACGTTTTGCAGTTGAGATCGAAAATTACCATGGTGCTATACCCGCTTTTTATCACACCTTTAACTGAATAGTAGGCTTGCAACACCAATAGACCTTTCTTAAATTAAGGCTTATCGAAAATTGGCCAAAAAGTCTATAAAAACTGTCGAAAGAATTTCTATTCCCTAATCCAATGGTTCTTAGCGCTGCCCCCTCCATTCCCGCAACAAACCTACCGCTACTCATGGCCAGCGCCCAATTTTAAGTCTAAAATTAAGTGAAGAGCTTGAATCAAATCTCACCCTCAGAAATAGCGATATACAAGCAGCAACACAGGAAGATAGTGCTATACTGAGTCATGATCATGATATTGTCAAATCCTCAAGAAATAAATAGCTTTTTCGGAAACTAGGAATATTTCACATGCTTTAACATATTTATATAGTCTGTCTGCCTGACATTATTTTCTGTATAGTCAGGAAATTCCATATTCAGTGAGAAAAGATGAAGGAATTTATAGAAAATTTTTGGGTTTTAACCGCACCACCGCAATGTTTGTAGTCCACATTTGGCCTTATATTGCTCGTTGTATTGCATGCATATTCATCGCAACAGTTCCTTTTTTAGACATTAAATTCCGAAAGTTTTTTCTTTGTCTTCGTCTTCTTTTATAACCTGATGATATCAAACCAAAAAGATGCCAGAACTTATCTATGAATTAAAATAAAATAGAAAAAATAAAAAAGGTACACCAATCATGTCAATTTATAGAAATTGGAATATAATGTTAGAGAAACGTAAGCTGCTAGAGTCTACTGCAATTAGTGAAGTTAAACGTTTGCCTGAGTATAGTTTGTTGTCTGTAATTGGCTGTCAATAAGTTTACGATTCCAATATTTTTCCGAAGTGCGCATAAATCCAAAATTGAAGATCATTTCCAAATTTCTTATTTCCTTTTTGTTAGGTTTGTTTTTCTAAAATTCGGGGAAGCCAAGAATGTCTGTCTTATGAGATTAGTTCTATTGGAATACATGATCTCACTTCGGGGTCTCATCTGCGACTCGAAATTTGGAATCAATGTTTAATAGCAGCACCTCATATGGTAATTTTCTTTTTCAGCCTGTTTTTCTTACAGGTGCATGAGTTGAATATTACATACTTGGTAATATTATAAGGAATCAAGTAATTATTTAACAAAAATGTAGGAAATTAGACAAACTGAGTTGTAAAATTGCAAGAATTAACCACAATTAACTCTTCGAGTGTTTATTTGAAGATACCCATCTTGCGTCTAATTGTCCTAAAGAGTGCTTATTCAGCTAAGCAGCTATGGAATTTTCCGGCTCAATCCTTGAAAGTGTCTGATGGAGCACTACAATACTGAAATTAAAGGTACTGCTAATATATAGAGAGTGCATAGGCAACGCACAACGTTATACTTCTTGGAAATTAAAAATACCAATGTGGCTCTGCAGTGATCAAGGATTGCTTTGTATGCAGAAAAAATGTAGAAAACGATAAGAAACTGAAACGAAATTTGTTTGTATCAAACCTTGATATTATAAACGTTTTTTTGGTGATAATTGTAATACTCTGATCTGATTGGCTGACCTGAAATCGTATGATTCAAAAGTCTTGATAACACGGCGAAGGAATATATTCAAGTTTCTAATAAAAATGTTTGAAATTCTTTAACGCTTAATATGGACACAAATCAAACACAAACGAAATTTTTAGTGATAGGATTTTGAGGATTAACTACATTACTGATACGACTCTTTTAAAAACACAAGTGAATATCTTATTTTATCACAGGGTCTCGTCTTGATCAACAAACAAAAAATCAGCCGGGGTAAACATGCCTCATTTCTGGATTGCAAAATGCGTTAATTGAGGTTTGGTATTTCTTGTATTCATCGCGCAATGAATAAGTAATTCCTTCAATCGTGTCAACGCTTCCACGAAGATGCAGTTTGCCTAACGTGTGCCAAGTCATCGTTACAAAGTATAGTTAGCCCTGAATTAAGAATTGACGTGTGTGGTTTAAGTGATTATAAGTATTATTAATTGTTTATTTCATGACGCATATCTGGCCAACAGGAGTGAGTGAACACACGAAACATTTAATGCTGATTCACCTTCCATTGAATATCAAGTCGTTAAGCGGCGCACTGGGCGAGTAATGTCCTTTGTAATAAACCTTTAAACCCAACTAACCGCCTTTTTATGATCAGTCAGCGTCCAGCTTCCAAGTGTTTTGATAATTAAAGCTTATTTAAAAATTGTCGGTTACTCAAAGATCCACAGCATTGCGGAAAAGGTATATATTGATTGTCTAAATCCAAGCCGCATTTTGCCGCACGTTTCGGGATAATAATAGCGATAAAAAAATATTATATTATCAATAGGTTCATCAACTTGAATAAATGTGAATCATTTTAATTAAGTCCTGTTGAACCACGCGTTTGGAGCGAAGTCACGAAAGATTAAAAACGCTCTAGCATTGATTTCAAAAAATCCTTTGAGTGTTTATTGTTACGTAAAAGGAAAACATGACGCAGAACGATCGCATTGGATTATCACTAAACCTTTTTCTATAAGAATACTTAAACAATCCAGCTTTGACATGCAAACAAAAACAGCAGACACGATAAAATCTATTTCTCGATTTTAAGTTGTGATTGCCGGAATTCTCATTCTTAAGTGATATAGGCAGTTCTTATTTGTTTTTTCCTTCAACATGCTATGCCAAGCCCGTAAGCAACCTATATAAACTCCTTTTGCCTGTCTCATTGATCGAAAATTTAAACACGGGAAAACTTAGTCAATATTTGATGTAGTTCTACCACATCCGTTCTGAGGAGACCTGAAGAAGGGCTCTTCATAAATTGTGGCATACATATATTGCTTGGTACTTTGCAACGGTATTTCACATAAACAAAAGCAAATATTGATTGTCTTTGCTAGGAAATTTTGTTAAAAGACGCTTGAAGAAATGAAGACGCAAAATTATTCCGTTCAAGAAGGTTATGTATTTATCAGCCATTTCTACAATTCTTAAGAGTGTGAACGCTTCCAGATCCACTGCACGTCCATGGGTGTTGTCAGGAGAATACAATATCTAGGGTTTTGGGATCCGGAACGCTCTAAAAATAATGCAGTTCCTTTATTTTCGACGTCTCTGATATGGGGTAGTTCGGGGATCCGCCCTTGGAATAGAATCCTAGTCTGGCTATTCAAATGAAGAGTACAGTAAGAACACACAAAAAAGAAATGTTTGTCCCATGAACCTAGTTTAACGGCCTTAGTTCCCACGAGTCTCCTGTAGCTCAGTGGTAGAGCATCCGAACTAGTAATCGGAAGGTCTTAGGTGCGACTCCTGATAGAAACACTCGGATCTTTTTCCGAGTATGCCTGTGTCACTTTCTGAATAATAAATCATTCCCAGAAGAAATCCGCACTTAATATTTTTTCTCCCTACTCTAAGAGATATTTGATGTTAGCGGAAAGGTACTTTGTCACCTATTTGAACAGTTTTGCCGATGGACCAAAACACCAAGAAATCTCCGTGACAGTTGACCTTTAACGAAATCCAACAGTGCAATCAAATAAAAGCTATTGAGCATTTTTTCGTGGAATAAAGTTTTTAATACTGTACAAGGTACTCAGTAACTTTTAGGTTTTGGGTTTATCAGTGAATAAAATCTGTTCAAATTGTATGACATGTAATTGTATACGTTATTTAATGCTTTCAATAGCAAGCAAGATTTGACAGCTGTAGTTTTTTAACTTTTTGTGAAAAGATGTTATGTCTATTGTCACTACCTTTACTTTTCAATGTGATTTCAGCGTTTCTTTATTAGTTTTGATTAATTTAATTGGGTCAATTTGAACGGTTTGTTGTCTGAGGTTCTGGAGAAATCAAGAGGTCCAAGATGGCGACCGGGCAGGAATGGTATACGCATTGCGCAGCATTCAATGGTATCAAGGCTATCAGAGAGATGTTATTGAGGGAGTGCTGAGTGCCATACGAGGCAACATTGCCATAGCTTTAAAGCCCTTGAAGTTACTATGTGCTCCCATCGCCCAGGCTCAGGAAGTAAAAAACAAAGCCCAGGCTGAACAAGTTCTGTGAGATAACTGTCAAATAACAATAATCCAGAGGAGAATTTCGGATGCGAAGGCTCAATTCTTTTCGCATTTCCAGATCATAGATCTGGTAATTGGTCAGAAAAAATTTTGCTTCATTTAATTCTAATTGCATCTTAAGCCGAGGAAAATTGTAGATCTTAGATTTAATATATCTAGTAATTGGTGTAATGTTTATTATTCGTGAGGTTATGTTTTAAAGGACACTGTGAAGGGTTGACATGCGCAATGCTGCTCACTCTCAGAGACTTATCAATGTTTATTTGCCCATTCAATGTTTTCTTACAGCAGTATTATTTTCTAATAGTTTAGGAGTAGGAGCTCTCAGCAAACCCTACTGGGCTTACAATTACAATTGATTAGAAACTTTCTTGGACTGTGTGCTTATGTCGGCCTTAGCCTGTTACAGGCGTTTAGGTAATTGGAAGCAGCGCGGTAAAAATTGAGAGCGACAAAAAAATGAGAAGAGTTTTGGGAGAGGAAGCGAAAGCTTCTTTGTAAACGGAGCTCAAGTGTTTTCTTGCCTTCTCTCACAAGTTTCCCCGCCTAATTCTCATTCGTTCGCAGATCACGCGCACTTTTCTTCTCGCCGCTCGCCTTTATCTGAATGGATGGAACAGGGTATATCGGCCGCCAAAAGGATTTGCTGCAATCGAGGTTAAGAGACGGTAAACAACTCCTAAACTATGCCGTTCAGTTACATGAATCGGCGTAACACAACCCAACTGTACCACAGGTAACCCAATCGAGCATTTTGAGTCAACCTCATTCACAGATCTGAAGCCGTAGATCCGATCAATTCGTAATGGTGTATATCTAAAGTAATTCAAAATAAAAAGTATTTATCTTTACTTTAGGGTTTCCTCAGCTGTCCTGTACACTATAGAGCGCGCAAATTTCCTGGCGTTTACACGTGAAATTATAGTGGTTCGCATAAGTTACATTATTGAGATTCTCGCCGAAATGAGTGGTTGCAGCTGAAGTTAAACTGAAAACAATACGAAATAAAAAATTCTTACCTCTACTTCATTGTCCCTTGGTGTGTCTCGGACGGTTTGAACGCCAATTTGTCGATTATTTTTCAGCCGAGGTAACATCCGACTCTCTTTCGCGTTTCCACAGCATCACTTTATATCGGGCTTCAATTCAGTGTGTTTCCATAACTCTACGGAAACTTCCAAAACATTTTCTGTTGGCTAAATAGAAAACGTATTTTGTCAAATGTGCCAGACATAGAGAAATAAATGTCAAGATGGAAACGCGATAACCTTAATTAACAAAGAGGGTTCCATAGTTGAAAACACCTGGTATCACCCGGTTTAATTATTAAAGGGTTCTGAATGAAAAATATTAATCTGATTATCGCTTGCGGGAAGATTTTACTGTGCCATGCAAGAGTCCGGTACTCACACCTTTAAGCGCACATCCAGCCCTGAATGATTGTTACAAGTACTGTTTATACTATTGTTATTTCTTATTATATTCATGTAATTAATTCTGAGCTGCAGTAAGTCATTGTTTGTCCTTCTGGAACTTCCTCTCTCCATCGATCTTTTGTCCAATACTGCGCATAAAGAAAACTCATCTTGATTGTCGATATCGAATGAGCCAAGAAAATAGCTAGCTATTTCTATATCTTATCTCCTATTTCAACAGTTCTAGCGTTTTGACAACCCTTTTCTCGTTATTTATTATTTTTATTTTAAAATCCCCGTAGAGATATTATTAGTTTTATTTTCGCCGTATCTTGGTAAGGAAACAAAGAAATGCCACTTTGTTTTGAAATGTGTCTAAAAACAAAGGAAAATTATTAGAAGAAGACTCTGACTTGATCTGATAATTGATTTATCGTCTATTACCCGAATTGCTAAAATAAACAGCGGAGACAAAGAATTAAGTAATTAAAACGTGCATGTTATGCCTTCCTGCTTGGAACATTTTGCTCACGTGAACAAACGATGTTGTGAGGTCGAATTAATTGAATACCGGAAGCTTGCTATACATTCAAATTAAACGTTTAATTTACAGAAATATCTAACTAATTCACTTGACTTCAGTAGTCACTGAAACTTGAGCAGGCTACCGATTCTTCCAGTTATTGTAACACAAAGCAATAAACAAAAACATTTGGCAGAACACAACTATGTATTTCAACTTTCCTCCATGGTGGGCACGCACATGCTTTTTTTCAGTCATGCGCACAACACTATAGATACGCAATGCGTATACAATAGCAGTCAAGATCTCGAGTCAGGATCTTGAGTCAGGAACTTAAGCCGAAGGATTTCGATGACCGTCAATATTGCAGGCGCAGCTTTGCAGTACCACAGGAGAATTTTCCCGCCAAAAATACAAGTTCGTCCCTCAGAGCAAGCTGGTCGGGCAACCAAAAAAATGAACGAAGATGATGATCGTAGGTTAAATCTTCTTATTTGGATGAGGTTGTGCGATGGATAATTCTTAAGTTGAATTGTTGTCTTGTGGGACTGTTGTAGCGAAACTTGAAATTCGGCAGTGTAGGCTTGATATCATAACACCTGCAGTTGCACGTACTATTTGATCTATTTTGTACTATTTTTCTTTCAGACGTCATCTTTATCTTGGCCCAAAAAATCAATGCGATAGGTAAGCTTTTTAAAAATTGCATCGTTTCTACTGAACGCAGCACCGTAGTTTCTTTGGAAACTAACCCCCTTATCCATTTGACTATAGAGCGGTTTCCAATTGAGTGTCGAGAACCAAAACCAAGTTAATTACTCTGGCCAATCGCAACAGATGTAAACAACACAACGAGCCAATCAGAATTCAAAACAAACAAGTGTAAGTGGCGCCAAGCGCGGGAAGAGGCGTGCGGCGAAAACACGCTTGGTTTTGGTTTGGATTCCCATTGGTTGAGAAAGTGGCGCGAGTTTTGTCAACCAATCACAGAGCGTAGCAATGCAAAACCAAAGCAAACGCGAAATTAATTTCGACACTCAATTGAAAACCGCTCTAATTTTGTTTACCACAATATAAAATGGTGAATCCAGTTTAGGTTGAGTTCAGTGCGTTCGGTGGTAATTGAACGATGATATTTTCAAACCGAAAGTTGCTGCTACAAATGACCCTGTCGATGTGAAAGAGCGAGCCCATCAGGTAAGCTAATTGAGTTGTACCGTACACAATGTAGTCAAGTCTTCACTTACAGCACCAAAATGCACGTGCTTCCAACTATCAAGTTGAGATCTTCATATTAACGGTTGGTAGAACTATTTGAAGAAATAAGCAAAAAGTTACCCGAGACCATGTAAACATTACGCCATTAGAAGTTTTTTTTTCTTTTGACATCGTTCCGCCAAAATCGTGACTTGAGATCCTGACTCGAAATCTTGGCTCGAATTCCTGACTTGAAGGTTACTTTATCTCAAAACTGACTACCGTCGTGCAGCTCGTTGGGTGCTGTGGCATGAGGTATGCTACAAGAATTGGGCTGGAGAACACTAGGACAGAGAGGAGAGCATATGTCGTCTAACCTTGTCAAACAAGATAGTATAGTACGTAAAGCTCCTGGGCCCAGTTGTTCAAAGCCCGATTAAGCTAATCCTGGATTAACTAGAACTTTGATTAGAGTTTAATTACTAATCAACAAAGATTCTCCAAAAGATTTTTGTTCCTCAGTTTTGACTTAGACTTTTCTTACCCTCTAGCCTGAAATTAGCCTTTTAAACCATGTTAAACGAGCGAGATAAAAACTTCGAATAACTTTTAATCTTGGATTAGCGTTAATCGGCTTTCGAACAACTGGGCCCTAGCAGTTACACCTAATAACGGACGATAGCCATCAAGGCACACCAGAAAACACCACGCTGCACTCATTTATTTCTGTCAAGGTCAAGCCTGAATCGCACAAACAGTTATTCTACCCAAGAACTGTTAGCGATCAGAAAAGGATCCAGAAAAGTATATTTATTTGTAGAAGCCACAGGGAACGTACAAGTATTCAACTGCTAAGGTTAGCTTTATAACAGAGAGATTTAGAATCGCGTTTACACAAACGGCAAACTTGAGATTCGCTTTTATGTTTTCTTGAAAATTTGAGTACGTAGATGAGAATAGTGCAAAACAATTCTGGCCTTTCTTGTTAACGCAACACTACTCAATTTTACGGATTTTACTGAGAAACTGAAACCAGCGGGAGACAAAAGGAGAATAAACATGGTCACGTGGTCATTTCTACCGTTTGCCGTTTGCTGCCGTAAACAGGAAAATAAATCGTTGCCAACATTTCGCCAGCCTATCAAGTTATACACTAAATACAGCGCCCTTGCTAGAACAACAAAGCTTCTAAATGAATGTATAATGATGGTTTGATGATTAAATGAGGGTTTGCTACTTGCTGATTAATTGTAGAGACTGAATAGAGAAAAACCGGCTGAACTTAGATTTGAAGGTGATTAAAATTAAATTAGATGTACGAGGACCAAAACAATCTGCGTCACGGCTATTAAAATGAAAGTGTTCTCGCATGCATGCTGGTGCTGGACTTCGTCCTCGTATTTTCTCTTTGGACAGACATCACTATAACAACAAAAACACCCTTTATTTGTAGTATAACGTCAATGAAAGAATAAATACATATAACATAAAATTTATAAATACACCCAGTAACTGTTGGACACCCAAAAGGTGAAGACTTCTCTTAGGCAGAAACCAATTTTTAAATTAAAATTTGTCTGCTTACAATCTCGTACCGAAAGTACTCAGGCTCTTTGGCCAGCGCTTAGTCACCCGGAGCACAATTCTCGAAAGTCCCGGTAACTCACCGGGCCTTGGTGATAAATGTTTCTAACAAAAGTCAATTTTTGTTAGCTTTGAATACTAAATTTTGAAATCTTATAATTCTATGAAAACATTGGCCGAGTACCATGTCTGTAATCACTGTGTAATCGGCGAAAGAACATTTGAAAATATACCTATCGGGCCCGGTAAGGTACCCGGGCTTTCGAGAAATGGGCCCCTGGAGAGACTTCGGAAACAATACAAGTGAACGGCAGAGGCGTTACGAGGCACCCAATCAAAACATTACCTTGTTGTTGTTGTTGTTGTTGTTGTTGTTGTTATTTTTTTTTTTTTTTGCCAATTTTCCCAGAAACTCTACCGGCAACCAACCGCTGGCCAAATAGCCTGAGGATGCTGGGTACAAGATTGGTCCGCTCAGTGTAACCAAACGTTCTGTAGGAGGGCCGTCCTTCCTCCGAAGAGTCTTCTTCATAAGAAAAATTAGCGAAAAGGCGGAAATGGGAAGAAAACCGGATATGGGGGAAAAGGGGCGTGGGCCTTATTTGTCTCCCCCTCGCTCTCGGGCTCATTATTTCATTCTCCTTATTTGTCTCCGAAAGAGGCCTCTGCGGAGGAGAGAGAGGCGGGGCGGTACTTCTGTAAAGACTAGTCATAGAGCCAGTTTCGAGCATGTCTCCCCTATAGAAAGTTGACTTAATGTCTTTTTTCGCAGGCGGGACATTAGTCCAAAGAAGAGTTACCTCCTCAGCACGTATACCTTGGTTGGGAGAGGTAATGTGGAGCAAAGTGCGCTGTGTAGGAACACAACAAAGAAGGCAAGGATCGGAGCGGGGGTTTCTGGTCAAAAGTGAATTCGAATTATATGAAATATTAGATATTGGGACTGTGGGTGAAATATTCCAAGGAGGCGGAAAGAAGATAGCAGTTATGTATGCAGCTCAAACATTTGCAAAAATGGACCTGCACGAGATTTAACTTTTAACTTACCACAACGTAGGGCTATATTCGACATGGCTGATTCTTAAGCAGTATTACAGAAAACTTTCGAAGTCACCTAGCTTATCACGAGTTTCCCAAAAACTCAGTAGTTCAAGCATCCGATGGGCGTACGGAAGGTCGTGGGTTCGATGCACGTCGGCGCCATGTTCGAGGTGGAGGGATTTCATATGAATATGGAGAGCAATATCACCCCTTTAAAATACTCAGGAAGTTTCATAACCAAATGCTTTATTACCTCAAAATGCAGTTTCCGTTACAAAATATTGATGCACAATGACCGCTTTCTCGTATCGTTACCTCAAAAGCAGCTTTAATTGATTCAGTTCCGGTGCTCCAACTTCGGCACAAGTACTTATTAAAAATGTGACTAATTTTACTCATTGTCTAATTAAATTGATCACGTCCATCGGAAATGAACACTTGTCGGTCGTCGTTATGAGCTCATTCTCAAACCTCTCAGTTATCATCAAACTGATAAGGTGTTTGAGGTATGAAGACCTATATAGGAATGAGCATAACTGAATTGCGCGTACGATGTTACAAGTCTAATATCTAGAAACTAATTGCATTAAAACAATCAGTATATATCATCACAATAGTAAACTCCTGGTTTAGCTTAGCGCAATGACAAAAGTTATCCTAAACTTTGCATTTTCATGAATACTAGTTATATTTTTGCCACTAGTCCGCGATGCTTGATTGTACAGTGTATTCTAAACAGAAGCTTCTATCAGAGACATGCTGCTTGATTTCCGTGCCTTCAGTATATTTAAGGAAATTGGTTTACTAAAAATATCCTCTTATCTCTTGTTTGGCGACTGCTTTATATCGGTGCATGCACGCAAGGACGGAAAATATACCTTCTCTATACTGTCTCATGACTAACTCTTTAGACTGCTTCGCATTTTTTCTTTCAACTGGAGTGACCTTGACCAAGTCTCTTAACCACAACCCACGTCACTACGTCACCTTGGTAAGCAGTTTCAGCTCTCGCTCGCTGGTAAAGAGGAACGCGTCCTCGACAGTCTGAACGCTCAAAATGAGTAGCGGTGCTAAATGCTTAACCTAAAACGTTGGTCCAAGAACCCTTAAAATGACACGATGAACACTCGCGGTGCGTTACCTTAGTGCTATGTCTGCAGACTAGTAGTGCGAGGTTTTAGGAAACAGTGCTCATGTGTGAAGCAATGTCTGTTGTGGCAAAATGAACTTTCCGTTGAAGTTTCCGAGGTGCCGGCGCTGCCGCAAGTGAAATGACTTTCATCACATTCTAGTAACGCAGTCCATAGAATTTCTGCCATGCGAAGATCACAATGGTGAACTCGGTTAGCTCATTTTCACCAGAGAACTTAGCCATTCCCAAAACCCTAGGAGCTTCCTCAAGGCCTGTATTTCTTTCTGTGGAGCCTACAGCCAACGTCGTTGCCCTGAATGAAGCCCAAACAAACATACCCATCACCAGCCTTGAAGGTACAGTTGTTGTTATTTGATGGCTCAGGACCATAAGACCTAAAGATGGGTCCTTCAGGGTCTATATTCAGGTGCGCTGGTCTACAGAGCAAACATAACTTGCTGGGCTACCGGAAATCGCGCCACGATTTCAATTCTCTACATAATACCATAACTCCCTAAAAATCACTGATCTACAGTTATAAGTCGTTCATCTCGATCTCCGAATAATCTCCATCATCGTCATCGTCTTCGTTCTCTAATCGAGTTCTTCCTTTTTCTCCTTTTAGCTTCACGTTTTGCGAACACCTCCCATTTCTGTAGAGTTCAACGGAGATTATAATCGTCGCAATGAACATAAACGCCGCCACAAGTCCGATGAACATGTACAGCGCCACATTTTCGTGATGTCGTTTTGCCTCGGGAGACATGTTTCCAGAGCCTTTGGTGAGGCCAAGAGTGTTAAAAGCATCGGTTAAGTTTTCTTGGTGTAGAATCATAGCCTTTTGATTTGAGCTCTGTTCATGCGTTGGCACAGGTCGATGGGACATTCCTCTTATATCCACACTGACGTTGTGGCTTCATGTGTTAGGATAATATGTGTAAATTCCTCAGATTTCTTTGTAGTCTGTACCATTTCTGAAAAAAAAAAAACGGTCAAAGGGTTAAAAGAAATCGCTTACGGTGCCCCTTAATCTCCTACTACAAAAGTGTTTTGCGCGGTTTACGACTATGAAGGACAAGCAGATCCTGGAACAAGGATGTTGGAATCGAAAAAGAACATTGGTAATTAAACGAAATTACTTCCAAAAAAGCGTCAAAATGCATCACAATGTATGGCCTTTTCTTCAAATTGAAGCTTAATTATCTCTGAAAATTACGTGGTCAACCCCAATTTTCTTTTTAGATTTCAACAACCCTTGCTAAGATCTTTTTTTCCAGCATAGTCACAAAATCCGTGGAACAGTCCTTTCCCGATTTTAATGCGTCAGAGCGTATCCCTTCGCTCTGACGAAAGGGTTAACCGGCTTTGAAACGAGAGCACTCGAATCTCTTTACGGTGGCCAATTTACCTTTAGTTATCAACTCTGTTGATAAACTTAACATTCGTTCCTACTCCCCACCGACGCAGCACCACAGTTTCTTTAAAAACTAACCCCCTTCCCCATCTGTCTTTAAGCTTTTTCTTGTATGGCTTGGCCGTGCTCAGCGCCTTCAACACGTTCAGTTATCAATCACACCGCACACGAGCTTGAACAACTGACAAAGATCACACTTCTTTCCAGCGACGTCTGTGTGATCTTAGGACGACTGTACATCTTCTGTTGCTGTGGTGATATTTTGGTTTTTACGACATTTTAAAGGCCGCGTATTTGCATTTTAGAGGCCTCCGCTGTTAGGCTTTTTTTTTGGTAATTTAGGGATAAGGGTCGCCAGGCCATTACTCGCAAAATAATGTTTTAAGGATATAGGGTAACGAACTAACTCCAACCTTAGTTCTAGTTAACAACAACTTCGGAAATTCTGGGGATAAGGGGCTAATGTCCTGAAAATTGTAGCGATGAGGGGATTTCCCGACCCCTATCCCGCCAAAAACTCCAAACCTTTCTAAGCCCACAACAATTGCAGTTGGGTGGCAACGGTGTGAAATTCAACTTTAATTTAGTAAATAAATTGCGTAAAGAACCACGAGGTAGATTAAGGGTCTTCTTGCAGTCAACTCTTACTTCATCTTGAGCTGGAATACTCTCTGATCACCGTGTTTCTTTCGGCGCCTGTTATATATGTGCCCAATCAGTTAAACAGCTGTTTGCAAGGAATCGCACATAATCAAGTACACTGAGTGTATCTCATACAAAGATGGCCTAGCTGGTTTTTATCCTCTGCTAAATAAAGACAGCGACTAATCTTTTTGCAATCAACCTGATAATATCGCTTAATTTTATGACCAGTCCTTAAAAATGATTTATGAAATCAATTTAAATTTTTATCTGTTAACTAACGTTACTTGGATATGGCAATGCGTTCAAACTTTTCGGTCGACTAACAAACACGCAACAGTTCGAAACTATTATTTCAGCGTTTCAATTTACTTTCTCCTCTATTTTTTTTTTTTTTTTTACAAAATCGTATCAAACGTCTTCCCAACTTCCAAAGTATTTAAATGATTGCACTTCGCTGAAGTTTCTACAAATAAATATGTCGCGGCCTTGCATGTGAGTCATACGCCGAAATTATCGGTACAACAACTAGTTTTGTATTTCAAGCAGCCTATGGCCGTGATTTTTTTTAAAGTATAATCTAAAACAAGCAGTTAACGTCTATTCTTTACCCGCTTCACAAATCCAGAATACTAATTTAAAGGGAAAAACTCCAGCTATCAATCTGCTTCTATTATAAGAGCCCGCATCTCATTCAGTTCCGGCAAATGTGTATACAGTTCGTAACCGTTTCTCGTATAACTCCATAGTTGTCACCAGTTTGTACACATCGTCCTTTCATGTTTGGATTTTGTATAAATATAACCTAAATGCCACTTTTGTAACCTTTCATTGCATTAAAATTACATCTTTAGGTTGTATTATGCACCAGTTTTGAAACAATGACTGATTCCGGGATTTTTGAAACCGATTCACGTTGCTAGGAAATCAGCCGTTCAAACAGGTTTCTGCTTGCAAACAAGGCACACATTTCTAATTTTCTCAGATTTTACTGACATTACCGTCAAACCTGACAGTAAAGCTTGCTCAAATGAAAGTTTTCAAGGACTAGCGATCGTTTCGAACTTTTATACAGTATCGTATTTCAAGGCGGGACCGCTGCAAGAGGTCCTCAAGTCTTCGACTAAACGAAGTCGGCACTCGGTGAATTTTGTATACAAATAATTTCAGTGAATTTGAAATCACCTTTATACAAGTGATCTTGAGCAAGCCATTGCGCAAAAGGGGATCCTTTGCCCTATTCAATCAATTCTAGATCATTCAACTTTGCAGCCTGAAAAAACACGACCACTGCCGGAGCGCAGTTTCTTTTGTTGGTTCATCAACAACAACATTATTTCGGGCAACGCTTGATCGTTTCTTCCCTGCAAACGAAATCGCTCTGACTTGGCTTAAAAGCTCTTTAAAAAAAACATACTTATCAAGGAAGTGGGACGAAAACTGAAATGTAAAACAGACATCGATTTATAGAAAAGTAATATAACGAAGTATATCGGTACATAAGCTTACTACACTGGCTAACCAAGTTCTTGACCAGGGCACGGTCGAAACCAAATTAATAAACAGATCTAAGTTCTCCTTCTCCGTACGTGTACTGCACTAACAGTAATAAGATCACAGACAAGGGCTAACTTACTTAGGAATCATTGGACACCTTCTGATGCAGGGTTGAGTGATCCTGTCCGCTTCATTTGCTTCGTAATTCAATCACATCGAGTCCGCCATTACAGTTGTTCAAATGAGGGCCGGCACAATACGCATAAATTATGCAAACACGGAAAGGCGATAGACAATGAACAACCTGCTCAGTACCCGTTCAGGGTAGAAATACAACAAGATTGTTCTCTAGAGTTTAGGTTTCCATCACACAAGGCTATACATTTCCAGGACGCACCCTCTAATTTAATCCAACGCTATTGAGGTTCACCTGAGTTTCATTATTAACCAGTGATCAGGCATATTCGACCGATGACCAACGAAAAAGGCCAAATAGAAAACGGCGGACTTTTGAGTTGCACTTCACGGGTCAGCTGCAAAAATCGTAGTAAGTGAGCCATACCTCCCACAAACAACTTGTATTTAATTCACTTCAGCTTGAGAGGTGCCGGAGTTACTTAAATTCCAAACAGAACGCAGTTTCGATTATGTTTCGTACCCAGCTGTCTCTCTCATTATGCAAAATGGACATGCAAAGGAAGACCTGGTGCTTTTCGCTTTGAACTTGAATTGGAGGAGGCAGTTTTCAATTCATATCGAAAACTTGAACTGAACAAGATGCGAAATGCGTTGTGTCAACTAACCCTAAACAAGAGCGCTAAGAAACTGACCAGGATTCGTGAATTATCATTCGCATTTTATACCGATATATACGGTAGATATTTCTTAAATTTGTTTTCATTAATTACAGTCGAACCTCCACTAACGGACACCTCGGACCGTAGGCGGACACCTCTCGTAAGCGGACACTTGGTCATGTTTTCAGCCACATACAAACACTACATTTTTAACCTCCTATAAGCGGACACCTCTCTTAAACGGACACTTTTTCTGGCCCCAAGGGTGTCCGTTTACGGGATGCTCCACTGTACATTCAAACCCACCGGCAGTTGTGCAGCACCCGGTTGACAGACCAACCCAAAAATACGAATGTTTTGCTCTCTAGAGCAAATACCTTATGATCATAAATACCACATGATCAAGACCAAACGCCTCACGATTAAAAAAGCAAAAGACCCTGCAAGCGACGATCTCCCTTCAGCCGCTATATTTGTGGAATCTCATTTGAATCAGTTTTCCCCCATCACCACTTATTCTCCCCGCTTTCTCCACGCCCCAACTACCCCACAGCCTGGGTGCCTTTCCAAGCGAGCACGAGAATCGAAAGATAGCTTTCGGAAAAGAAACGTAAGTATGAAGCAACTGCTAATACTAGACCTAATACCAACGCTCCCGCGTTCGATCCCGGTTATCATTTCGGGCGTGACCAAGGGTCTCTGCGCGTCACTGGGTACTAGTCCTCAAACAAATATGGCGACGGTCACGATGGAATACAGTATTCAATCGGATGTCGTTAAGAAATTCACCCAGTAGCACTTTTTCTTACATTGTACAATTTCTACAAAGGAAGACCGTGTGCTGCCGAGATGTCGCTTGTTGCTTACGGTAGCAGTGATGAAGAGAGTGACGCAAGCGATTCAGAAGAGGCCCAAAATTCTGGAGTTTCTAGAGGTGTTGCAGCGAGTGATCACCAAGATGATGCCAAAGAACTTTCTTTCACGAAGGGAGCAATAGAACCAGCGAAGGAAAAAGGCTTAGTTCTGTCTTCACCGAAACAAACGAATGAAATTTCGAATTCTGTTGGCCGTAAAACTGGTTTATCTTCGCTCCTTCCTAAACCCAAAAACACCAACAGCTTTGAAAATGAAATCACAAGTGACCAAGACACGTCTTTTGGTAAAAAGCCTTCTTTTGGTTTGGAAGCGATGGCGGGTAATGATGATGATGATGACGAGATTCTTGAAATTGAAGAGGAGTACGAGCCTCTTATAAAAAGAGCAAAGAGGGTGACTTCAAGTGAAGCTGATGATAAGCCAAAATCCGTTGGTAGTTTGTTTTCTCTCCTGCCTGCTCCATGGCAAGCTGCAAATACTTGGCAAAAGGGGGGCGAACAAGAAAAGAAGGCAAGCAGTAAACGGTCTGGGGCTGAGGATAGAAAAAGAAAACAACCGATCAAGATAGCAATTCCCACTGTACCAAAGGTAAGAGGACACCAATAAATCCAATAATATTATAAAATGAATCAAGCAGTTAATGAGAATAGATGAACTGATCACCAAAGATGGGATTGTTTGTTTTAACCCTTTAAGCCCTGACAGTGATCAGCATCAAATTTCTCCTTGTAATATCAATGCTTACTCAACCCCTGAGGTCATGAGAATTAAGGATATAATCACCCAAGGTGAATTTTCTTGATATTTTAATAACTTCTCCCAGTACTTTATAAGAAAAGTATGGGGATAAAATAGGAGAAGTTTTTTATATTAGGGGTTAAAGGGTTAAACAGAAATCTGTCTTCATAATGCGCCGATGAATTTGAACCTTCAACATCACATAGAACATGAACTCATTTTGGAAAAGGCTTGTTTACAAACAATCAAAATTGATTTTTTTCAGGTAATAAGGTTTTTTATCGTTGGGTTTGCGAAGCGAGCAAGCTTCGAAATCGGACACCTTGTTTCAGTCATATTTATGTCATTCGCCGATTTTTTCGAAGCGCAGTTCTAAACAAGTTCTATTATAGCCCTGTCGTCATTCATATTATTCAAATTTCGTGCTGCGGGTTGTCGCTTGTACTTTACCGTTTCTTTTGGGAGAATCCAAAAACAGATTTGTGATCTCAGATCATTCGGGTCATGGTGCATGAAAGGAACTGACGAATCCTTGTCCAGAGTGGATTTGTCGGTTCCTTTGATGCACCATGATCCGAATGATCTGAGATCACTTATCCGTTTTTGGATTCTCCCAAAATAACGCACCCCAGGTCTGCAATTGAGCATGTATTTTAGGGGCCAGGGTAAATATTTTGGTCAAAACAACATGTTGTCTTGTGCAGAGTGTGAATCATAGTTACATGTAAATGATATGATTCAGCAAGAAATGTGTAAATTTTAAGTCCTAAAAACCGCTTTTATTCCCCGAGAAGAAGAATGGAAATAAGCTCATAAGTCAAACACTTCCCAGAAAACCGTTGTGTGTTATTGTTCATCTGGTTTATCTCTTTTAACTGACCAAGATTTTTCAATCGAGGCATATGCAGTGCATTTAATACTTGTTACTAACAATACTTTGCACTGGACCTTGGCCCTTTCTGCCTGCTACTACATGTGCAAATGATTCTAAAAGGGTTACACATGGTGAAAAGATTTGGTATACATGCAATTTAACTTTAATTCTTTTTTCAAGAAAAATAAGTTAATTCCATTTATTTTATAATTTTGTAAGTAAGAAGTATCAATGGCGAATAATTCTCCTCTTTTCTAGTAGTGGATGTCAGGACTGAATCAGCAAAGTAACATTTTTCATTCTGGTTTTTAGACTGATTCGGATGAAGAAGATGACATGGAAACAGCAAAGAAAGTAGTAGCACCTTCAAAGGTAAGTTATGCTTTAGCTATTAAACAAATTTAATCATCCTACGGCTTGCATTTTTTTACCGCAGAAATCCTACGGTAATAAAATTCCAGTACCCCAGTGTCTCTCCTGGGGACCACCCACTGACCAAAAAGCCTGAGGACTCTGGGTACAAGATTGTCCTAAAATTACATGTAGAATGTCTTAACATCTTACACGTCACTGTCCTCAACCACTAAAAGAATTTTGCACATTAATTTTCGCCAATTTGTTTATTTTCAGAGAACTTAACATTGAATATTAGGTCTTTTTGCAGTGGGATTACTTTCCTCTGAATACTTGGAATATATAGCAGAAAGCATATCATTATTATAATGAATTAATAAGAATTTTGTTATTTTATTAATAATTATGTTAATTGTGTAACTGTGTGACTTTTTTTCATAGTGCAGATGCGATTGGAAATAATTATTGCAGATGTGTAATGTAAATGTAGCTGGTTTGTTCACACACAGAGACTAGAGTGATTAATTATTTAAATTATTGTAACTATGATAATACTGTAGCTACTAAATTCCAAGTTCTCCTAAGTATAGTTGACAAATGTTCCCAACAATTTGCAACAGTTCTTTCCAGTTATAATGACGGTGTATATTGTTATTCTAGGAAGGATCAGGTCTAAAATTGCTCCTCCCTAAACCAAAGCACAGCATCACTCTGAAAGCAGACAACCCAAACAAACCCGCAGTAAAACTGGTGAGCAGACCTTTAATACCACACACACTGACAAAGAAAGCAACTATGAAGGCAGAGAAGAAGCCTCAAAAATCAACCAAAGAGAACCAGGGTGAAGATGCTATCAGTGATGATGAAGATGAACCCGTCAGTTTCTTTACATTCAGTGAGAAATCAGAGGATACTACGCCAGATAAAAACATTGAAACTTTGGACACCAAGTTGAGCAGTGTTAAATCAAATGAACCATATAAATTAGAAGTTAAAAGTGCCCCTGTGTCATCACTTCCGGGTGCCAAGATTCCGTCAACTGCAACCACATTCCAGAGCAATAAGAAACACTTCAATGAGATTGCACCATCACTTGCGATGGAAGAACCAAGTGCCCAAGCTTCTTTTGGAAGTGAGGAAAGTATCAACACGGGAGAATTGGAAACAAAGACATATTATTATGACCAACAACCTGAACAGCCACAGCAGTATGGCAGCTATTCTGCTAATGATTATGTAAGTAATCAAAAGCTGCTGGCTTAAAGCAGTTTTAGTTGCAATAAATTGACAGTGAGAAATTTCTCCATTTAAATACATTTGTAAACACTCTATCTTGTCTATCACAAAGTATGCAAGCCATAAAATAATCAAAATTCATAACAAATATAATTCACTATACCATAACATGATAACAAGTGTAGAGAAACTGGTACTGCGGCAGCTCACAGCGAGCACAGCTGAACATTATTGTTTAATGATATTGCTACAAAGGTGTTAATTCTCTGTGGACAATGATTAACACTGTATCAAAGTGTGAGCATTACTGTGAGGGATTTTTATGTTGCTCACTTCAGAATTTCCCTGAAGTCACTAGGGGCTTTCCCCACCCCTTCAATTAGACCACTTTCATGAGAGGGTGGGGTGGGACAGAGCCACACTACCCTGCTATGGTTATTAAGTAGTCAGGCAATGGAATTGTCCAATCTGCCTTTTGACAAAAATGGAAATTTAAGTAGTTCGAGATACATTTACCCTGTAATGTGTGGACTGTAGAGTTGTTTAGTTGCTGTCACAGTACACTGAATGCTAAAATGAGACAATTTGTCAGATGATTAGCGGTTGATTAGTAGATATGTTTTGTACTGATATTAGTTTTTTTGATTCATATTTTAAATAGTTACTGAAAAGCCTTGCAAGGAGTGATTATTAAAGTTTGATTTGATTTGACTGTACAGCGTATGTGGTAGAAAATTTACAAACTTAAGTGACAGACAGAACAACTCTTTGGTTGGTAGGGGTCTCCTTCAAATGTTGTTGTTGGGTTAATGATACAACTGTATGATGGTTCCTTTAAATACACTATTTGGCAGCTACATGTATTACTCACAGTCATGATACAATTAAGAATGAAATCAACAAGTACTACACCATGTTATACGTGCATGTATATCGTCATGTTGTGGTTAAATTTATTTTCAAACTAGTGTAATTTTAATTTCAGTTTCCTTCATATTACTCTAATGAATCTAAGACAGAGAGCAATAAAAAAAGCAACAACAACAAACCAGTTAGAAAATATTTAAATCACCAACATATTTATATACTGATGTCCCCCCTTGTTTTGCATCCATCATTTTCTTACAGGAAAATTACAAGTATGACTCCAGTAGCACTTCCGTGGATCAACCTTATTATAATCAAGGAACAGAAACTTACACCTATACGTACCCAACAGGCATGGCAGAGCAGACACAAAGCCAGCCTCAAGAAACAGATATTGATTTGGAAAAGGTAGTGAATGTAGTTAAAACATAAGCAAACCTCTGAAGGGGCAGCTTGTGGTGGGGGGGGGGGGGGGTGGGGGTGGGGAGGGAGTTTAGGGGGTAGCAAACCCTCACTATGAGGAAGTAGAGGCGAGGTATTAGTTCAGGGATTCATACCTTCACACAGGCCCCTTTTTCGCGATAAAATCCTGGATCTCAACTTGAGTGAATTGAAAGTATTTTTCTTTATTTCCTCAATGTGTTTCATTCTTTTTTTCTTTTTCACACAACACATAGGAAGGCCATTTGTTTTCAACGATGTGATATTGTGTTTAAATATAGATGATGGTGATGATGATTATGATGATGATGATGATGATGATGATGATGAAGCAGTTGCAGAGATTTACATGTAACCGCAAACTAAGCAACACAAATTAATAGTGATTGGCGTGCGTTTATTCACCGTGAAGAACCCCACTCCCCGACTGCCACAAAAATTAAGGAAAACCCTGAATGGCTGTACTAAAGTAAATGTAATGCACCGTACCAAAAACAATGATGACTGGAACATCTACTCATAATTCGTAGCATATGAAAACCCTAAACGCTAAAAAAACGCTCATAAAAACGTACAGAAAAGTTCTAAATAATACTTCAAACGTAGTATACGCAATGTTGTTAGTGCAACTTGGACGAATTTCGTCAAAGAAATGGCTTTCTACAGCATGTGCCAATAGAACCTTCTCCAAAATGGCGGCATCAGATTTGAATGAGTTAAAATTGAACTGAATGAAAAACTGATAGCAGCACTGGAAAGAGCACCTTCACTTTAGTAACCTTGCAAAGTTTCAGCATATTAGGTGTTATATCAGCTTAGGAAATGTAAGATGAAATTTGACAAATTTACAGACGTTTGTGTGACTGGGGGTATACGTCATACCCCCAGTCATCCAAACGTCTGTAAATTTTTCATTTTTCAACTTGCATTTTCTCAGCTGACATAACACCTGATATGCTGAAACTTTGCAGGGTTACTAAAGTTAAAGTGCCCTTTCTAGTGCAAGTATACGCTTTTAATTTTAACTTATTGAATTTGGAGAAGGGTCTATTGGCTTTGTTACATTCGCAAGATATCGTGGTAAGATGTACAGCCACCACCTTTTTCCATACGGTGGATTCCTACTACCTAATTAACAATTACATGTAAATTTGGTACTTATTGAGCCCACCTTTACACTTGTATCTGTTCTATCGTTTCACTCAGTTGCAAAGACTTAAGGGAAGAAAGAATCGCCATGAAGAGATCAACATTGTTGACGTGAATGCCGCTGATCAGATTGGTAATTCTGCAGAGATGGTGGCAAAATATGGAACAGAGGAAGTGGCACACCAACCTTCACGGGTACAGATAGTTGTCTCTAATATTATTCAACACATCGTAACACTGCCCAAGTGTGGTCATGGTGCAGTGAATATTCGTCGTAATTTTGTGTGTCGGGGAGGAGAATGGCAAAATATAGGTCATCTCGCCCGGTTGTTCGAAAGCCGATTAACACTAATCCACGATTACAAGTTAATCGAGATTTTCATATCGCTCGTTTAAACTGGTTTAAAAGGCTAATTTCAAGGTAAAGGGTAAGAAAAGTCCAAGTCAAAACTGAGGGACAAAAATCTTATAGGAGAATCTTTATTGATCAGTAATTAAACTCTAATCAATGTTAACGTTAATCCAGGGTAGGCTTAATCGGGCTTTGAGCAACTGGGCCCAACTTTTCTGCAATAAAACTGTGCTTTGTTATCAATGTGTTGAATGTTAAGACAATTGTCCTTCTCGATCTTGCGGAATACCCCCTAAGTGTCAGGAGATATTCCGTGCGATTTCACAGGATAGTATCGTTAAATAATCTACCCAATGTTAATTTCTACTCCTGGCCAGCAAGTCAACTGAACGATGATCAATACATGTAATTACAAGAAAGGTCATATATTGCTCGAGTTTCTTTGAGTATCTTTACTATAAGAATGACAGGGAAGAGCGAATAAGGCCAGGTAGACCCTGAAAAAAAAATTGTACAGTAAAAACCCACATAAAAGAAATTGCGATTTAGGGAGGTGTGTTTCTCCTCACAATATCGTAATGAAAAATTAGTTTTGTTATCTGTTGAATATTTGGTTATTGTTTTGTTTTTTTAATACTCAGAAAAAGAAGGACATGCCCACAGCTCAACAGAGAAGAAAACATCAGATCACTTATCTAGCATTTCAGGTGAGCTAAAACCTTTCTTCACGCAATATGTGAACTGGTGATTTTAATGACAACTTTTAACTGCGCATTTTGCTGGAAGGGTCACGAGTCACCAACAAAAGTATTTTACAGCCTACCCTCATCGCACAATTACGCTAAATACAGTAAAGTACCGAAACTCTTGGGTTAAAACCATTCACAATGATTGCATGGTTCTTGGCATGTTACTTTTAGGTAAGCGTTTACCTAGTCTTTGTGGCAACTCAACCACAACAAACTTCTGGTCGTAATGAAGATCTAACCCCAAACATTCATACAATGTACCGGTAAATGCTATAATGCACAATATGTAAGCTTCACACTTTTTTTTAATCCGTTTATATCCCTCCAACTCTCATCTCTCTTTGAGCGATTTTTTGTTCCTTTGCTTTAAATTTCCAGACCCTGTCGTATACGTTCTGCGCATCACGGTATGTTTTTTTTTTTCGTAATACAAAGGTATTTACGCGTCTTATGACGGTGCAGCAGATGTAGATCTTAGTAAGGGTTACTGGAATCCAACCACGAATTAATTCAGACTGACATTATTAAGGTTCAGTGAGAGAAAAGATTGGCATTATTGTTATTAATTATATCTCTCAGTCAGTACTACGCGCGGTGTGATTGGTCAACTTTGCGGGCCGCATTTCACCGTACGGCCCGCTAAACTTCAACTAGTTTGCTTTCCCGCGCGCCCGATTAACCTCAGAGATATAATCAATATCTTACTAACCTCGTTTTCTCGGTCCATACTGTAAGTTACGGATCCTCTTTATTTATGACCCGCGCGCATAAGTCATCGGGGAAAAAACTCGGTCCGTAACTTACAGTACTGACCTCTAACTCGGTTAGTAAGAGGTATGTATTTTAAAGCTTTTCCGAATTGTTGTCTCCTTATTATCGCTGAAACATGCGCATTTCCCCCCAATTTTCTTTCTGTTTTTTTTTCGTTTTGATTCCAGTAGCCCCTGCTAAGATCTGCTTTTCTGGTTTGTAGCCATAAATCGCGCGAAATACCTTTGTATCACGAAGTACCGTCCGTGTTGTGAGCTAGTTTTACTTACTTAGTTCTTCTGTTTAATAATAGGCTAAAGAGAGAGAGTTTGAACTGCGGCAACAGTGGTCCGCTAATCGACAGACACGCAGACAAACTCAGTCCAAATATGGGTTTTGAGGCCATGTGCTCTGAACACTTTTGGACAGCTGTCCAAACAATACATGCTGGCGTTCTTCCGTCATGGAAAAGACGCTCATCGGTTGTTTTGTCCCGAAGTATATTCATATAGCTTGAAAAGTTTTCTTCCCGTCCATTCTCCCAAATCTGAAGTTGACTTGACAAAACGTTGTAAAGGTAGGGACAGCTAGGGTACAGAGACTGTAAGCCCAATATAGCAAGCATCTGTAAAGTCTGTTCAAGATTATTGTGCTATCAGGGTGAAATGACATCTGTTTGGGGGCGAAAGAAGTGTGGTCAGTGTAGCATACGACAATCAGTAAGTTTTGCGTGCTTACTAAAATATTTGATGAGGCTTACAGTGAGCGTACAAGCCTGAGTCAAACGGTACTGAAGGGCGACCGAGTTGACGAGAATTCAACTCTTACTTTCTGTTCATTCTAAAATTCTAATTTGCTTTTGGTAACTCCTGCTTACTCTCAGCGAACTTAATACACCGAAAATTGCTCTAAAACAGTTTTCTCCTACGCAGTGAAATGGAGCAAAAACTTGTTGGGAACTTTCGACACCTCTTTATCCCCCCTCCCCCTCCTATTTCAGAAGCTGTAAAAAGGTCTACTGGGGATACTTCGCGAGAAAATCTCACCAATGTAACATGTGGCGGAAAAAGTCTAGGTGTCTATCCGTTTTAAGTTTCCCTCGCCTCTGTTTTCTGCCGCTGGTTCTTACGTGTATTTTGTAAGTGTCGTTGAGTGATAACAATGACAAACAAAACTGTTCATGTAGAATTATATTTGTATTAGCCAGCAATTCATTCAAACTTGTCTATTTTAATGCTTTAACGTTTACAAAAATGTAAAAATAAATGGGTCAACGACCTTACCATGTTACTCTTCTATAATGAAGACAATGTGTATAAGCTTTCTTAACAGCTACACATTTCCATGTAACTATTGTTTTAATGCGATCGTGATCGGTCTTATCTATCTACTCCAAGGATTGAACCTCCAGGCTGAAATTTGGCCAATAAAGCACCTAATATATAAGAACCAATCCAGCCTGATAAATGAAGCAGGTTCGTATACGAAAATTTACTAAAGATTAGACAACACTAGGGCAGAATGAATTCATAAGAAAGGTTTGAATAGGCTGTGTTACGTATTGTAATGCATTTGATTTAGTTTATTTATAATACAGTGATTTAATTAATTAGTGTTTAATAATGGTAATTGAACCGAGTGGAGTGCAATTTGGTCTGAAATCATACGCGTGATTTCAAAATCGAACGAGCGCGCAGCGCGAGTTTGATTTGAAATCACAAGTATGATTTCAGACCAAAATTGCACAACACAAAGTTCAATTACCACTTTATTACACCTATTTTGAAATCACAGAGAATCATTGTCAATATTAATATTCTTTTTTTGTTACTTCATTTCCATTTTGATGGGCTAAAGAAAGGATGCGATTTAGAGCAAAAAATGGTGCAATTTGGGAATAAATCGCACTGTTGAGTGCCAATCAGATTGCAAGGATCACCAGTGATTTCGAAACGGGTGTAATAAATTTGATAATTAGACCTGTCACATTCAGTCATTCATTAATTAAAGCAAATTTGAGAAGATAATGTACAAAATTTACAGAAACCGTATAAGAAACGCATCAGCCTGAAACAGAAAATCACAGGTTCTTTTATTCTGGTGTTATAGTACTGTAATCTTGAGCAAAATACCTATCTATAGTTGCCCTTTAACTCTGTGGCCAGTGTGAGGCATCACCAGAGTTCATTTGATAAACAAGGCAAATGTAAAGCTCTATGATGGACAAATTTATTGCAAGGGTCACTATTTCCAGGGTGTAACAGATCGATAACTTCGATGAAAAGCTATCTTGGTCGACAATATTTAATACTACTGGTGATTATCGATTTTGATCGATTTTCAGTGCTAGAGTTCGTTTTATCGATTTCAACTCAAAAGAACTGTCTTCGCCGCTAACGGTGAATTAATAATCGATGACAATGGTGAGAATCCTTAGAATCTTGTGATTATCGACCGTTTGTCGACAGTTCTAACTAATCGTGACAATTATCGACAGTTCATGGGCTGCTTTGACACCAGATTTTCTGCTTCATTGATAAAGGAGTTTCCATTTAAAGTAATTTCACATTTGTTTTGGTCTCGCTTTTACTACGCTCTGTGCGTGGTTAACAAAACACGCACCACTTTCTCAACCAATGAGAAGCAAAGCCAATCGCACGCGTTTTCCCGCGCTTGGCGCCGGTTACATGTATTTGCTTGGCATTCTGATTGGTTCACTGCGCAGTTTACGTCAGTTGTGATTGGCCATAGTGATTACTTTGGTTTTGGTTTTACAACACTCATTTGAAAACCGCTGTATGTGATTTTAGGCCTTGAAATTTAAAGTAGTAGTAGTATGTAAGGCTGTAACGCAGTACCACAACGTTAAAAAGAACAAATTGTCTTAAAAATGGTGCAGTAATCGATTCATCAACTCTACATGGTAACTCCTGGATAGCGTTGAAAATCGTCTAGTACGAAAGAGAGCTTTTCATTCAGGCTGCCTAAATTAAAACTCCAGTGTCCATTGATCTAAATTCTTTGGCATTCCTCGCGCTCATAGGCGCAACAGTATTTTTATTTTTTAACTTTAAAATTTAATTAAAAGCTTAACACATGTACCTGTATAATACAGCATGAAACGTAACATTAATATAATTCTCAAACACTTTAAAATATATTCATAAGTCGCATAGCGGATAACATGATAAAAGGGGCCATCGTACCCAAGAGAATTAATCTTAAGCTATTTAAGAATGCTATAGCTTGGTTTATCTTTTTTCATCATGAACAAACATCTCCTTTTTCAAGAGACTCGAAGCTGCCCAAGGTGTGAACATGTGATGACTTGAAAGCTAATTCATGACTGCCATACAGTATATTGTCTATAAATAGTCCGCAAGAGTTCAGCATCTGATTTGGGCGGAGTGTCTCGTAGGTAATGCTCTCTTAAAATAATACAATAAAATGCCCTACAACGTCTATCATCACACTTTAGTTGGTCCACTTGACATTCAGGAACAATGCTCCCTAATTCTGCGGTATTTTTGCGCGGTTTATTACTATGCGGGATAAATAGATCATAGGAAGGGCTATTGGAATACAACAAGAAAACTGGGAGTAACCACGCATTTTTCAGCGATAATTAAGCAACAATAAGTACATAACAATGCAATGCAATTTTTTTTTTACAAACTGGTGCTTAATTATTTCGGAAAAATGCACGGTTCCCCTTAATTTTCTTTTTGGATTCCAACTGTCCTTGCTAAGATCTTTATCCGCATAGTCATGAACCGCGCAAAAATGTCTTTGTTTTATTAGAAACCATCCTTAAGAAACCCGAGTTTCACGGAACACGTCGCGATGCGTAGAACGTATGTGTTGTAGCAAAAGGAGGCACAGGCCTTGAGGTATGATCTTGCGGTCGACGAGAAAGGCATGCATTATCTCTTAGATATCGTTACGTTGTCTCGAAGATTCGGGCATGGTCTATTTTCCACCGCAAAGGTATGAAATGTAATAAATTGTATTCTGTAAACTTGGGCCCGAGGTTTTATTTCCGGGGCCGGGATCTGTCTTAAGACATGCCTCACCACAGGGGGAGCATTGCGGTTCCTTCAGCTGGCTGGGACGACCTTAGCTTGATAATCATCTGGGATACTTTCTGTTGAGGGAGAAAAAGAACATTGAGATAATCCCCATATACAGAAAGGTGGTTATTACATCGAATGTTGTTAGTGGTGAAAGTGACCAACAAGGCCATGACGTGATGATGATGGTGGTGATGGTGGTGGTGGTGATGATGATGATGATGTTGTTGATGATGATGATGATGATGATGATGATGATGATGATGATGATGATGATGGTGGTGGTGGTGGTGGTGGTGGTTATATTATTTCGACCGACCAACACTAGAGAAATAAAAGTTGTTTTAGTGTTCAATACTGAACAAAATGTACATGAGAAAATCGTCAAGCGACATTCAGGTTACTAACCGTTACATTTGTAAGCCATGTTCTTCCAGACCACATGCGACTGTGAAAACACGTACAGCCCAAGCCTTCCGCCCTTTAGGGTCTTGTCAATGATATATCCAGTGTCTACTACTCTTTCCCCTTCCGAGAATACTTTTAATCTAAAAGTAAACGACAGAGCAGTTACTGTGAAAAGCTCGTATATTCTATAAAACTACTACCGGATCCCTAGAATACTCTGCAATGCTCAAATGCAAGAAATTCGCAAAAGAAGAAAGCTCAAGATAAGGTGGATTTGCCCTGCTGTGCAATTTTAACGGGCGTTAATAAAAATCCCATGCTGCTGTCCCTGAGGAATAACAAGGACTGCTCGCAGTTTTTAAGTGGAAGTCCATTTACCTTATTAATCCAATGCTTGGTCTATGAATCAATTTCCAGGAATAGTCCGTCTTGTCTTTCCATCCTACCAGGTTTTCATCTCGCCAAATTTCTTTGGTCTAAAAACAATGGCATTTGGTTACAACACTTGTTTTCTTTTCCAACATCACGAAATGGGAATCTGAATCTCTTGCCGTCAGCTATCGATCGTTAAACGCCCCATCTGAAGGTAAGGTAAAGGGCCTGTCAAAATATCTCAAACAGACCGACCGAAAAGAGATGCCAAGGGTTACATTTTCTGTCAAAAATGGTATATGAAATGGTATATGAAAAAAAAAAAAGGTACATGAAAGGTTAAGGGTTTGGACCTCGGGGGTTTAGCCTCTCCAAGGGGAGACGGTACCAATTTGGTTAAATTTTACTTACTTGTCCTTCGGCGTCACCAGAATGCCAGAGTGCATTTCTAAGGGCATCACCTGGACCAGTATTGGAGTTAACAAGCTACAAAGGAAGAAAAAAATAACAATTTCAATTACATTGTACCGTTTTTACGTAACTGACGGCATGACCTTATTTTTAATTTCACCAAGGGCGCCCTACGAATGGCGCCTTTACATCTTTCTCTAAAATTTATCTCGTGGAACAACTCTTGGGTTAGCCAGGCTGGTAGCCAGTCAATTAATGACTCAATCCCGTATCCATTAACTAATCCGTCAGCCACACAGGCAGTCGTTTAGACCGTCAGCCATCCAACCAGGCAGCTAGCCATTCAGACAGTCATTGTGCCAATCAGTTTGTCCGTCCGGTAATTCAGCGAATTAGTCAGGCAGTTCGTCAGTTAGTCTATCCGTCCTTTAGTCTCTCAGACACTCAGCTAATCAATCAGTCGGTCAGCCAGCCTGCCAGTCAGTCAGATACCCAGACAACAGTCCGTCGGCCATAAAGTCAGTCAGACCTCCAGACCTCCAGTTATACCTGTCATCGAGTCAGTCACTTAGTCCGACAGTCGTTTCCTTAGTTAAGCCAGTCATTCATTCGTTTACTGAATCACTCAGTGAAGTTACTAAATCAACTGCATGTAGCCTACATGCAAGCAAGTTAACTAGGTAAACAGTCATGGCAAAGCCATCTTTTCTTCTTTCCTCTCCACTATAAGATTACCAGCACCTTAAATCACAAACCTAAGAAAAGATCATGTGAACCCTAACTTGCTCAAATGTTGCCTGTTTTAATACGTTTATTGCCCAAACGTTATGGCAGTATTACCTTAATTTGAATTCCTGCTACAGCCTCAGCTCTAAGCGGCTTCATGACCCAGTACACCTGCTCTCTCTGTTTCCATGATACAAGGTAGAACTTTTTGTTGCTTTGGTAACTAAACACTATTCCTACGAAGTCGTCATCGTGTGTTGTTGCCACATGCAGTGTGCCAGAAAAGTCCACACCAGCAAACCGAACATCTCCTACAATTCATTGAAAAAAAAAGAAATGGAATCAGAAAAATAATTGTCGGAAAACGCAACGCATGAGTTAAGTTGAAGGATTTCAGTCAGCTCGCGAAAGAAGCTTTAGTAATTGTAATCTTTGAGGCTTTCATTGACACAAACATGCATTGAGGGTATACAGAAAACGAGTAAAATTACAAACAGTACACGTATGATATGAATCTAAGGATTTACCTGGGATGGGGGGGGGGGGGGGGGGTTCCCCATAATGGACTATACGGGGAGGTTCCGCCCGAAAGGAGTACCTTTTTTAGGATGGAGGTGTATGAAAGGGTAGAGATTTCACGAGCCGAAGTATAGACAAGGGTAGGGAAATGTGTCATTAAGGTATCTAAAAGGACCTTTCAAAATATCTCGAACAGACCCAACAAAAACAATAGTGTGTTTCTACTGTAGGTATGTGAATGGGGTACCATTTCCTATGGAAGGTATATGAAAGGGTTACCTTTTTTGTCAAAACGGGGACATGAAAGGGTAAGGGGTGGACCTCGGGGGCGGAACCTCCCCGTATAAGATTTCTTAAGTACCCCTTCCCCCCTCGGGGGTTGTACCTACCTATGGCAAGTCCAGGATCACTGTTTTCTGTTTCTGTTACTTTAGTTCCCTGTAAAAATACCGATCATTAAATTCTTAACTGACTTAGACGGTTGCTCGAATGAGAAAACAAACAATGATTACTTTGGAAAATCCCTCGAAAGAGGTTTTGGGAATTAAGGGAACACAGAAATAGCTCTTAAATATTCAGGTGTGTGACTTGAGCTTGCAGACTGAGTCTTCCCAAATTTACCTAAAACGGAAAATCCAGTGTAGGAACATTCATTTTATACATCCTTTTATAAATCGAACTCGGCCTTAGCTTTCTACTTAAAACCCGGTGGAGTGTAGTGCTAGTGATAGTGAGTTCAAACTCCTAAAAAACGTCTGTTTATGTCATCAATAATACCTATAAACCAGTTATAACAAACTGAAGAAAAGAACCGTAGGAATAGCCAATGGTTCTGCTTTTTCGCCTTTAAAACTGAGGAACTATAACAAAAAAATTAAAGGTGTTCTCACTCCTTTATCTTATTGATGGCCCCCGTCAACAATGAAATTCCGAGAGGTTGAGGTAATTACTTCTCAAAATTTCATGACTATGTAAGGGTACGCTTTCAACTGATCTAGTCACGCAACTTTCCAGAGTGATGTCACGTGAACCGGTGCGCCTCAAAGGTTTTAATTAGTAATGCACTATTTGTTGAAAAAGAATTCTCAAGAAGTAATCCTTACTGTGGAATCGACCACCCATACAGCCGGTTTGCTCGGCTGTTCATTTGGACTCAGATTGATCTTGTGCAATCTGGTGAAATCTGTGCGCGAACAGTGATGATTCACCAGACAGGCATCTTCAGCGTCCGGGACTTTGTCAGCATCGAAATCGCCGTCACAGGGGTCCCCTAGTCCATTGCCTGTGGGGGAGTTAGGAAAGTGATCTTATTTTAGCGAGCCTTCGCAACTTTTGAAAGAAATAACAAAGTTAATTAAAAAATAAATTACGATAAGATATTGTCGGTGAATTCATAACTCGGGAATTCAAGCCTCCAAGTGCTGCGTACAGTAACATCTGCTGCTCTCCAGAGCCGGATGACTGATATTGCTATTTGCTAGTTTTTATTTATACTCATTAAACATGGAGCTGCTGTGAACCCCTGATTGGTCTGCTGAAGCTTTCAATCTCCAGTTGGCTATTGTTTACGGGTAGTCCCGAGAATTGAGCAAAATTATGTATAGAAAATGCGCTCTCTTGACATTTAGGAAACGCACGTTCGAAATGGTTGAAAGCCGCTGAACTGTCCGTTGGCTAGCTGTTAAAGGAAATAGAGAACACAATTTTCCCTTTGGTACGTATGATTAATCATCAGTCGAAGGAGCTGGTGGAAAACTCATCTAAGTTTCATGTTTCAATTTCTCGTTTTTCCAAACTCGTGTTTCTTTATAGAAGCGCGAAAAATTTATTATCTATGGTTTCTGTACATGCAAGATGACTCGCTCAAGAAAATGGTACCAACCGTTCAAATCTCGTTGAGTGGGATTGGGTACTAATTGACAGTTATCAATCCTGTCGGGAACACCATCATCATCGTCATCGTCATCACAAGCATCGCCTGGAGAGTACAGAAAATACAGTTAAGCCCGTTGACAAAGACTTCATGTACTATGAATAGTACACAAGTGCCTCGTTCAAATCTTAAGCACTAATAAAGGAATTGCCACGGGCGATTTTGCTATGTTTGCGTTAAGATTGCGCCAATATACAGTGAAAAAGTGCTTTTGCACAACACGAAATTGCTCTTGGAGAATGTTTTAAAGTTGTAATCCACTTCCATCCTGGTCACGCGCAACCAAAGATAATTACTACTGTTCCTGTACACTAGCAGAGTAATTACATTGCAAGTCCTGGGCCGGGTTGTTCGAAAGCCGATTAAGGCTAAGCCACGATTAGAAGTTACTCTAGGTTTTCATCTAGCTCGTTAAAACTGGTTTTAAAGGTTAATTTCGAGCTAGAGGTAAAAAAAAGTCTAAGTAAAAACTGAAGGCCAATAATCTTTTGGAAGAATCTTTTTTGATTAGCAATTAAACTCGAGTCAAAGTTTGCGTTAATCCAGGATTAGCTAAATCGGGCTTTGAACAACTGGGCCCTGGAATATAATGAAACTAGATCGTTCGGTGTAAGCTGTGACATTACTGAAATCATTTACACAAAGAAGATGCTCGGTAAAATGGGTTGGCTGTCGTAAACTACATGTATGTGCTTCTTTTGTGCCACGAAAAGGAGCCTCTCGAGCACTTTATACATCCATTGTGATACGTTGATTTCTGGTTTGGAGTAAAGGAGCAGTTATAGTCTTTGTATCGTCGATCTGAGCAACTGAGACTAGATCTACAGCCGTGCATGTAGATCTCACAAACAGCAAAAAACAACCTTCGAGAAAGCAGCACCACTCACCTTTTTCATCTTTGTCATTATCTATTTGATCCGGGTTTGCTAAACCTCTGCAGTTATCAATCATGTCATCTACACCATCATTATCACTATCGCGGTTCGTGTCGCAGTTGTCCCCGATACCATCATCGTCTCTATCATACTAAGACAAGAGTCAATCAATCGATCAATCAATCAATCAATCAATCAATCAATTAATGGATCAATCAATCAGACGGTCAGTCATTCTATGAACCAATCAGTTAGTCAATTAGTAAATAAATATTTAGCAGGCAATCAATTCACAACTCAGTAAATCAACCAATCTATCAATAAATAACTCTATCAACAAGGCAAATCAGCCATTCAATCATTCAATTTCAGTGAAAAGTCCAATAGAAACAATATCCCGCAGCTATTTTTGGCCCGACAAACCTTTTTTGGTCCTCATCTCCAAAGTGACGTTTTGTTGGGTGAGAAGGTAATGTAATATTCTATCCCCCCGCCCCCCACCCCCTCTTTATGACGTCTGTAGCGAAAACAGAACCACTAAAGACGGTGCTGCTCCTTTTGCCACTGCGCATACGTTCTGCGCATCTCGGGATGGTCTGACGGTGCCTTCCAATTCAACGCTATTTTTGCGTACTTTATGACTATATGCGAGAAAAAGAGACCTTTATAAGTGTTATTGAACTCTAAAAAAAAGAAAATTGGTAAAAACAAAATTTCAGAAATAATCAAGCTAAAATTTATAACAGAAATTCCATATCTTGTTTTGCGAATTTTAAAGGTGTGAGAATTTGTTTTTAATGAAAAACGCGTGGTTACCCTGACTTTTCTTTTTGGATTTCAAAATCTCTTGCTAAGATGTACGCTGCCCTTATCTGTTTTAGGAGACAAAGTCGTTAAAAGCACTTAATTTACCTGTCTCCTGTTCTGTACTGAAGGGCAGTTATCGCAGACGTCACCCACACTATCACCATCCTCATCTTCTTGTTGTGGATTATATATGGAACGACAGTTATCCCTGGAATTTAGTACACCTGCAGAGCAACAAGGAAAAGATAAATTTTTGAGAAGTGTATTGGACACTAGCTCCAAAAAACAGATACGTAAGTTCGGAAACTGACATTTCACGCAACGGATAAACGTACGATCCATTTGTGAAGTTCGTTTCCTGGTAGTTTGCCCTCTAAACGCATTGCATCGAACGCTTATCCCTTGATTGAAATGTTAGTTTACTTATCTGAACTACCAGAAAACTACTTATCAGTATATGAAATTCAACTTGATGGCCTGGAGACGAAATTTTCTTTGTAAGGAAAGCTCTCCGCTGTGCACCTACGCGCAACAACAGCCCATGGAAGGAAATTGTTCCTGAACAAATTCATAAACTCCTTTCTTTTTCACCGAAGAATAACGTTTCTCCTCGAGAATATTGTTTGGCACTAATTATGTTAATTTAACAAATCGACGGCAGTTTCCTATTGCCTATACCTTTATGGACCATAAAATGACGTCATAAAATGTTCAAAACTAAAGTGAAACCACGAGTGGTTTCACCGCCAAGGGGATTTTATTTCATTGAAAAAATTAAGGGTTGGGTGAACTTTAATAACCCAACTTTTAAGAGAACTATAACCATCTTACCGTCTCCATCAATGTCCTTGTCACAAACGTCACCGATACCATCCTCGTCAATATCTGCCTGATACGAATTACTTACAAACGGACAGTTGTCGCAGATATTACCAAGTAAATCACCATCATTGTTGTATTGTTCCGAGTTGGCGTGACGGGGGCAATTGTCCTGTAGGGAAAGTGTCAAATTAGTGAACTTATTAATAGCAGAGGGTTTGTGGAAGAAAACCTTCATCATGATCATTCATACAGGGCCACTCAACGAGAAGATTTAAGCAAAATTATTTTGGAGGGCTCGAAAGCTATTTTACGTGCACGATCTTCCTAAGAAGGGATTCGATGTTTATTGACAATTTATACAACACAATGGCAAGTTTGTACTAAAAGTTGGCACCAATCGATAAAAAGGATTTGACCAAAACGAGTCCCAGGAATGAGAACTAATAACAAACTTAATTCACACATCACGGGTCCCACGATGGTGACTAATATTGTTCCGTCTCTCGACGTCTGGGTCACTTACCTGGTCATTTTTGATACCGTCGCCATCCAAGTCTTCATCGCAGATGTCTCCAATGCCGTCATCATCAAGATCGGCTTGATCGGGATTTTTTATACGCGGACAGTTATCCTAAAATGTGAAAAGTATTGTATTGGGACCCGGCCACAAAACTAATCTTACTTAACGTTTTTGCAGGTACCCTTTTTAAGGTGGCTCACAACGGGTTCCAGCACTTATAATTTGGTGGACCACTACCACTCCTTATCAGTTGATAGAACAATAATGGTATCAAACAAATGCCCAACTATTGGCAAGCAAGTTATGGTCAGCTTTTCGACATAATAGGTTATCATAGCAACACATAGCCCGTTAAAAACGCCCCTGATTTTAGCTTTAGGTGGTTATAACTCAAAAACGAGCTCGGTGACCTCTATAGAACTGCGATTAGCATGTTCAGTTAAAACGTTTTGCAAAGTTTAAAAAAATTGTAGGGACGGGTTCAGAGCCACCTTAAGTGAAAGCAGGGCTCGGGCGAAATTTACATTATTCTCTACAACTCAGCTCACAATTTGGACTTTTGTGAATTCACTTTGGTCCATTCCTTTCGTTACTTTGCAACCCGTAACTAAAACTTGGCGATAAACATACTTTTAACTAACCATGTGCGTTACAACATTTCCAACTGAATTATGGTTAATTTATAATCGCCTTTCGAGCAATTGAGGCTGTGTGATTAATTTCAATTAATTCACTTTTTCCAGTTAAAACACCTCGCCCCAAGCCACATCTCAAAAATGTGAAAGTATGTAAATGATGGAATCCCCTTCAGTTTGTTCATAACGAAACAATCTTCCGAGCTTTTCCTTGCTCAAATGTAAACATCCCAGTCAGCTGGATCCTCAGTAAATTCTAGCCGCGTGCTAGCAATAAACGCCTATTTTTTAATGGCGTGGCACCCTACACGCATGATTTAGCATGTTATCTATTTTTGTTTTGTTTTGTTATTCCCACCTTGCGACATTCTTTCTCCGAACAGTTCAGCTCGACTTCGGGAAAACCGTCGAAATCGACATCTTCAGCACAAAAGTGCCCATTGCCAGCAAAGCCTGTGTGACACTGAAAAAGGAGAGAACTTAATTTACACCTTTCCCCAAATATGTTCTTAGTATGACGCCAGTTCTCCCACCTTTGAAAATGGTGTCGTTTACTTCTTGCTGTCCTCTATCGAGAGAGGCGGAGCTAACCCTTACCAGAGCAGACAAAGGCCATTTTTGTAAAATTGCCCGCCCGTTTTAGAAGTAGCCCATCCCCGTCTTAATTGTCGTCGTCGTCGTCGTCGTCGTCATCATCATCATTATCATCACCATTATCATTTTTTTTTTCACTGCCATCGTCATCATCATCTAGAATTTATTCACTTTTATGAGCATACAACGGATTGTCTCCAGTTAATGGAGTAAAGATCCTTTGCAATATTCCATGTCCGTGTTTTTTCTCTTACCTGACACAGGTAACTCCTTCCGCTATCCAGTCGAGTGCATTTTGCGTATTGGCTGCACGGGTTGCTTCTAGGATCACTAGGGTCGCAGAAGCTTAAATAGTAACACGCCCGATAGGGATCTCCCGTGAAACCTGGTGGACAGTCTCCGCATTCATATGAACCCTGCAACACAGAAGAGCAGAAACTGTTAGAAAATAATGAATTTCAGCAAACAATTGAGGGATTTCACAAAAATCGTGAAAAAGGTCAGACTGACTGACTAGCTCAATGAATGACAGGTTGGATGGCTGGCTGTATGACTGGCTGGCTAGCTGACTGTCTTGCTGACTGCCGGATAACTGACGGGCTAGCTGTATGACTAGCTGGCTCTGATTCTGACTGACTGACTGACTGACTGACTGACTGACTGACTGACTGACTGAATGACTAACTGGCTGGCTGACTGGCTAACTGAATGACCGACTGACTGACTGACTGACTGACTGACTGACTGACTGGCTAACTGACTGACTGACTGACTGACTAACTGACTGACTGACTGACTGACTGACTGGCTGGCTGACTGGCTGACTGACTGACTGGCTGACTGGCTAACTGACTGGCTGGCTGGCTGACTGACTGACTGACTGACTGACTGACTGACTGGCTGGCTGACTAACTGGCTGACTGATTGGCTAACTGACTGGCTGACTAGCGACTTAACTCACCAAGGTGTTGATGCATTTTGATTCTTTCGCGCATTTAGGAGGATCCTCCGCACATTCATCAACATCTGAGCAAACCTAGAAGAAAAATGCCAAAGAACCCCGTTAATTAAACAAGCGATGGTCCATGAAGTAACTACGGAGAGACCGCATTACAGTGGAAGCTCGATTTAACGAACCTATATTTAACGAAGTCCTCGATATAACGAACGATATTCTATGTCCCGGCCAAAGTTACAGTAAAATGTATGGAATAAAACCTCGATATAACGAATTCTTCGATATAACGAACATAATCCGGAAGCCCAAACGTAAAGTATACCTCGATTTAACGAATTACAACAACGTATGGTCAAATGTTAGAAAGGCTTTCACTCAGCTCAGTGTACATGCAATTGGAAAAGATCTCGGTTATGAGTCCTTTCGTCGTTTTGTTCACTAATTGCGCGGGATGCCTTGGGGCAGACGGCGTCAAAGTTTCGGCATACAACGGTTTTCGTCGTCGTCGTATTTTTTTCTTCATCGTAGTCACAGATTGATATATTAATATATTCATAATTATTGGATTGTATATCGAGTATACGTAGTTGTATCCAATAATTATTGGATTGTATATCGAGTGTTATTAAAAACTGGATCATTGTATAATGCAATTCAAGGGATTTGATTGGCTGAGCGGCCATGGTATATGAGCAATTATACCATAGCCAAGAAATGGCGGCCATTAAATTGTCTGCTGGTTCTTCTCTCACAGCGAAATCAGTTAGATCTAGCAATATTTCTTGATTGTTTTTAATAAAACAATTATTCCACTTGCGCTTGTTGGATATGAGATGATTATAGCCAACTCGGCGCTACGCGCCTCGTTGGCTATCTATCATCTCATATCCAACGCGCGCTCGTGGAATAATTGTTAATTATATCCAATTATTGGATTGTACATTAAGTAGATGTATCCAATAGTTATTGGATTGTATATTAAGTTAAGTTGTATCCGATAATTATTGGATTGTACATCAAGTAGTTGTATCCTATAGTTATTGGATTGTATATCGAGTAGTTGTATCCAACAGTTATTGAATTGTATATTAAGCAGAGTTATCCAATAACTATTGGATAGTGTACATGTACTGAGTAGTTGTAGGAATGATGTACGGTGTTTGGGGCGAAAAGTGAATTATGTCATTGCACAACCTGGGCACAAGGTTACGTTGCAATGGTGCAATCTACGTTGATAAAGACGACGAATAGCAAATGAAGAGTTTAGTGAGATGTTAATATTGCAGTTTGCGAGTGGCGTTGGGTTCGAAAAGTGTTTAGTCGTCGAGAAAACCTTTTCGAGAAGGACATCAATTACTGCTTGAGGTAACTGCTTTTACATTGACTCTGTTTGGTTGATATAGCTTGTAATGACACTGAATAGGCAAAAAAATTTACTATCTCGGGTTATTCAGGGTTTGTTTGTTTGCTTCTTTACTACCAAACTGACTACCAATGTTTGTATATGTAATAGGACTACATGCTGTCCAATTTGGAAAAAATTGGAGGCCTCGTCCAATTTGGCAGTTCTCGGAATTTTTCTGATCCAATTATTTCGAAATTGGAGAAGCATGTAGTCGTATTACCTATTAATTATATTGTGTATTATTTAAGGGTAAAAAATAATGCTGATTTTGTCAGGAATATATTATTTCAAAATATCTTCGGTATCCGAATTAACAAATAATACAATGGTTGCTTGAATGGGATTTCTGACTAGCAATACAATTAATAACGAAAACTTACAGCAAAACGTATCTGGTCCCCCAAAAAACGCATTTCCCATACCTGTTTGTTGTTCCTCGCGAAATACAGTCCCATCCCATGAACCTCTTTGCCCGCGTAGCCCTCAGGGCATGGCGGACACCAATATCCGGGACTTCGATTGTGGCACAGGGTGTTTGAGGCACAGGGGTCAGCAAGTTTGCACTTAAATGAAAGAAAAAGAGCATAAAAAATTGTATTTTAAGAATTAGCGGAAGGCAAAGTATTAAATATTTTTTCGTGGTAAACCTCAAAATTACTTCACCTAAGTTCCTTTTTTCTCTACCTCAAAGAGCTGTTTTGTGCTACTTTGTAGATCGTAATCTAATAGATGTAACAACTTAGATGATGTTGTTGTTGTTGTTAATGGTAACATGTTTCATTTTCACCTTTCTTTTAAGAGAGTTCTGTTGTTGTTGTTAATTTACCTTGAGAAGCCGTAGTACTGCAGACCTATTCACTGGACGTTTTGAGCCTTGTAGAAAAATAAAGATTCCTACTGCATTACTAAAGGAACTTAAGACTCAAGGTTTGTTTCGTTTCAGTTTAAAATGAATAAGTTATATTATGAGAACAAAAATTTGTTACTTCTCTAAGGAAAAATTGCGATGACAAAACCTATGGCTTGCACCAACGCACTTAAGGTGCGATATTCCGACAAACTAAGTTAATATTTTACTTAGTTTGCTTTCATTTCAAGATATCTTCCAAGCCCGATCCGTTTTAGAGGATCCATCTATGACTTTCGATTGTTTGATTCACGTGCGGTTACCTCGTCGACGTCAGTACAGTTTACACCATCCCCCAGCATTCCCAGCGGGCATTCTCCACACTCGAAGCCCAGTTGAGTGGCTGGATCATTAAAGCAAGGAACGCCGGGAAAGCAGGGCTTGAAGCGACAGAAGTCTTGAACTTTAAGAGGAAGACAAACAACAGAAATAGTAAGGATTAAGGGATGGCACGGGTATTCTGCGTCTTTTAAATCCTGTTCTATGACACTAAAGAGCATTGAAGAAGGGCTAAGTAAAACACAGGTGTAGGAATTTTTGCAGACTTTGGTGTCAGGAAGACGCATAAGCAAACCTTGCTTGTCTCCATACAAACGTCTATAAAATTTCCAGACTTAGCGAAACTATATCTTTGCTATCTTTTAAAAGAAAAGACTTTCAAGCTTTGTACTAATTTTACGATGCACTTCCCAGCAGTGTCAAAAGTGTTTCGTTACTTGGCCTACACCAAATCTTACATTACCTTGTTAACGGACAATGGTGTTACGGTACAGGATTTTGTCAGATTCAACGTTTGATTTAATATGGTCGGAATTACCACTATAAACGAATAGTTTTCGTCAGTTTCTTACCTCGACACATCTGGCAGTTTTCGACCAGACCTCGAAGATACTTGATTTCCGCCACCTACAAGATGCAAAACTTGTTTCACTTGTAACTTATTTCAAAAATGTGCATATACTGCAAGTTTCCCTTCCGTTATACAACGCAATGTTGCACAAACAGCAGGCCGTGAAGTATTAACGACCTCGGAAGCTCACACCTGATTGTAACTACTCTTACCATATCTTTGACAGGTGTGCGAGTCCATTGGAAGTTTCCATTACCTGTCTCCCTTCCTTCCTTCCTTCCTTCCTTCCTTCCTTCCTTCCTTCCTTCCTTCCTTCCATCCTTCATTCATTTTGTCAGTCAGTCAGTTAGTCAGTCAGTCCGTTGGTCAGTCAAGCAGTTAGTCAGTCAGTGTCTGTCTGTCTGTCTGTTTGCCAGTCAACCAGTCAGTCTATCAGTCAGCCCGACAGTCGTTCGATCAGTCAGTCGGTAAGTCAGCCTGTCGGTCGGTCGGTCGTTTAATCAGTTAGTCAGTCTTTCAATCAGTCAGTTATTCATCTTTAACGAATTAATTTAACACAAACTTGCTTGACTTCAACATGTCACCTGCATAGACAAGTCGTATCGAAGATCCTTTATGACACCAATCAAATCCGTGACAAGTTCGTGCGTAAGTATGTTGGAATCTTCTAACGCCAGGGGTTCCTTCACGGGTTCCTGAGGAGCTCTCACTAAGAAAAAAAAAAGGTGGTAGGCTATTCTTAGATGTTGGCTAATAATCTTGGGAGAAGTTGCAAAATATGGGGCCATTTTTACGGACGTTTGTATTTGAGGTTGGCTTGGCATTGGATGAATGAAGAACGAATAACATATTTTGTGACTTGCATGTGATTGTAGAAAACGAGGAACGATGTATTGCATGGCTCGCTTGGATCGGCAGTGAATGGAGCAAACAAGCCAATTGAACTGGCTCGTTGGTAGATGAATTAGAGGCCGATTGCAATAGCCGGGCTGGCAGTTGGCTTGCCGAGATGAATTTCATCCCGGTATTGCATCAGGAGAGACGGTGGCTTAATATTTGGGATGACTTGTCAATTGGCGTGTAGAAAATGGTCCCAACAACGCAGATAGATCGAGTGAGGTTTTTTTTTTTCGTTTATCCATCATTTAGTCAGGCCTTAGAGGCATTGCAGAAGAGAGCAGGTAGAATTGTTGCCAGAACGATTCGCAGTGGCACTGCAATGGACATTCTCAAGTGGCCGGCGCTTGCAGAAAGACGTCATGAACATGTTTTTCAGCTTGTAAAGAAGTGCATTGAAGGGCGTTGCCCTCAATATTTTGACGGATATTTTACTTTTAACAACAACATTCACACTCGCGCAACTAGAAAACGAGATCTGCTTCATCTACCTGCCATAAGAACAGAAGCCGCCAAGAGATTCTTTTACTATCATGGTTTTTAATAATTATTCTAAATAGCTTCTTTTATTAATTAACTTATTATATAGTTCATTACTTTTATTAACACATTGTATATAATTTTTAGAGTATGTTGTAAATAGTTTTTCTTAGTATATCCGCATTGTTATTACTTTTTATAGTATATCTACATTGTAATTAGTGTATTTAGTGCTCAGGGCTCCTATTGATAGCAGGGTGCTTTTAAGCTCCTGAAGGAACTACCCTAAGCTTTATAACTAAATAAAGGTGTCTGTCTGTCTGTCTTAAACCACACTTATAACGGCTGTGATTGGTGCTTTGCGTGATCTTACGAATGATGTACGTATTTGGCGTGATTGCTTCAGTTTGTATTCATCTGCGAGGTAAGATCCCCGGATGGGATGCTAGTCCACTGTAGTGTTCCCCTTCCCCATTTTAGGTCTCCATACTGGCTCATTTTATAGCGGAGCTCCCGTGAGGGCCGAAATGAGGCCCACGTGAGTGGAGCACCATAGTCACGAAATGTGCAAACACGTGTAAGTCGTTTTGGATGGTCATGACGTGAGTGCGTAAGTACTTCGCGTGTGCGCGCACGTACCGGTGAAATGGCAGACAAGACTTGGACCTTTGTTCTTTGAGACGACTACAAGTAAAAAGGATATACGTCCATGGATATTGTGCACGGATCTTTACTGGAGTAAAGGGCAATAATCCATTGAGAATTTGCTGGTCACTGAAAAGAAACAAAATCTTCGATGGCTGTGCCTTTTATGATTAATTATTGAAACTTTGGAAGAGAAAGCAATATGGTGACGCAGATTTCAATTCGTTTGGTCTGTATGGAAAGCGGGTATTTTCTCTTTTCAGACTTTTATCTTATTGGTTGCTTAGGGCGCAAAAAAGGAAATGTGATTGAGGTTGACAAGCCGGAGCTATAGCATGGATGCTTGATTTTTGCAATATCCAAGCCATTCCAATGCGTTTCTCGACAAATTCTGTCTTAAGGATTTTGAGTTCACTGTCGTCAGTTGAAAGCAACTTTCTCATTCTCAAAATTCAGTTCAGGCTATAAATGGATTTGGTTGAGAACAATTTTATCCCGGCACTCATTTCTTGGGAGCTCCGCTCTTAGGCTAGCTTATCTATCCAAGCATTAGCATCAGTCATTTCCACTGTGGCCGTCCCACATCCCCTCCCCCTGGGGATGATCCCCTAGTATTATATTAGGAATTTTGACAACAAACCGAGAAATGCCCCACGGCGGGGACAAATTAAACAAGCCGTTCAAATGCCCCTTGGTACAGCTTAAATATAATTTGACGTCTACGCTCTTGGGCTTGCATAAATTTTAATCAAAGCTTCTTCAGGGCCAAACCAATTCCTAGAAAGGAATGTCAGGTTTTATTAACAGACTTGATAAGGCTATTTGACCACCGTAAACAGATTCGAGTGCTGATTTTTCGAGCGTTAGCCCTTTGTCAGAGCAAATCGGATTCGCTCTGACGTTCGCAACATCAGCACTCGAATCTCTTTAAGGTGGCGAAATTACTTATTATTAACTGTCTCTTTCTCTCGCATTACGATTTTAAGATAAAACCAAGCATTCGTTTCCACTCCTCACCGACGCAGCACCACAGTTTCTTTAGAAGCTAACCCCTCTCATTTTTTTCCTCCTTGGACATAAAGCTGTAATTAATCACAATTCATCGTCTTCGTGGATGAACTTATCGGTGACAGTGCCCCGGGGTAGACTAATACCCGACCCTCGGGACTCGCAATGTATAAAAATGCCCCACTAATACCCGGGGAAAAGGGAACTACCGGAATCGACTGAAGCATTAGACCGTGAGTAAACTGACTTCCTGAATAGACCGCGGTTTTCGTATTCCCAGTCTGGGACTGGAACTAGCTTGCAGACGAGGCTGAAGCGGGGGAATATTTTTTAGACGCAAATAGTTTTTAAATGTATTGCCCCACAATGGCTTCCATTGCAAGTTAGACCCAATTGAAGAACAAGAATGCGAACATGGTCTATTAAACAGGCGTCAGCTTAGCAATGGGCCAAGCAGAAGTGGTCAGACGTGATTACCTCCTCCGACTGTCGGCACACATTCTGTTCCGTCTAGAATCTCTCTTAAGGGACGTTTGAAGATTAGCTGCATTTTCTCTATGACGCCCTGCAAAAAAATCAATTCAGTAAACAAACTAGCATTTTAAGTGTTGCTCTTCAGGGAGGCGAACGTTTGCACGACTACAGGTCACTACTGCAAAGTTAACTTTTCAATTGACGATGTCGCATTTTAAGACCCCTAGACAACGAGCTGTCCCTTATTTTTCTAGGGGATAGTAAAGCGAGCGAACCACGCATGTGCACGGCACGCTCGAAGTTGGATGGTTCGAAAAAAATAACGGACTTCTCGTAGACTACAAGGGTTTGGCCTCGAGCTTATGCTACAAGCGTTATATTTTGGTTATAATTTTATGGGGTTTTGCGTCATAGGAGGGGATAAAATACCATTAACATTCGCGTCTGTGATTAATTTTCTGTAGAGGTGAGTCTGAGTAAATTTTGGTAAAGTTCTCAACAAATTATCCACATCGCCATGCTATCAGGTCACTAGGTTTTGCGACAACGTTAATTGAAATAGATGTATATAGCTGCTACTTTGATTTCAAATGACAACTGAGTCATTCAGTTTCATCATGCGTGATGAATTTAAAGAACCAAGGGATTCAAATCCGAAACAAGCTGGTTAATGGACAGCGCTTTGATGATTGCACTGTTCTCGCCGTCGTGCCATGAATGTCCCCACCACCACCTCCCCCCCCCCCCCCACCCCATCAACTCGACGCTTTGATACCCGTACGCTAAAATTTTGAGTACTAACCATCCACTTGGTGTGAACTTTACTTCCTAATCCTCGCTGTCCTATTCTGAAATCCAGTCTAGACAACAAAGTCCCTTGGTAGGAGAAAATTGACGAAATAGGTGAAACGGTTTCAACTTTGCCAAAAGGCTTACAATCCACATAGAGCGTCACAGATGAAATCTTCTTTCCATTGCCGTCTATTACATCCGAAATCTGAAGAATTATGACGTGATATTTCCTGTCACCCAGTGCAGCAACATCCTTGAACACAACGGCCTCCATTGTGTCGTTTGTTGATCTGTATCTTAAAATAAGTTTGGTTCTGTCGCCCACTCCTTTGGTGGACAAATCGAATAGTAGTAACTTCCTCCGACTGTGCGAGATGGAAAACATAGCTCCGGCTAATGAAGACATAATCTTGATAGAAGCAAAGACGATAAATTCCTTGTTTGACTCAATGTTGACAATGGTGTCTTGAAGAAGCTCTTCCTTTGCTTTGATGAGTTTAATCGCCCGGCCAAACAGATATCCCCACTGATTTGAGGGCGTTAAAACCTTTCGCACATTGAAGTTCATTGGGGACTCAGTAATGGGGGACAAGAGGTCAATTTCTGGAGAGGAAACGAGATCAAAGGAATCCTGTAAAAAATCGACTCAAGCAGAAATGAAAGCACAAGAAAACAAACGTGTGGGCTACAATGCCTGCGTCGATGCGTTGACATCTACTGAATCCGTTATACGGCAAGCAGTTCTATCCATACTATCATGACCAGCAATGTGTGCAATGTGCGAGACAACCTTACCTATACCAGATGATTGTGCCCACACTGACACAAAGAAATCCTTTGCCATAAATTAGTGTGAACAGACCAGGGAAAGTATAGATCACAGCAGTTTTACTGTGTTTCTATTGGCCATTTTTTTTTTGGAGGGGGAAGGGGGGAGGGTTGAAATCCTTCGAAATTAGCCTTCCCGATTGGCAGATGAATTAAGGAGCATGTAAATGATCCGGGAGGCAACCTTCAAGCGATTGTTTTATTAGGACAAAAACCAACAACAAACTCAGTCCACATTACACCCTGTAGGACGCGAGATTCCAGAAGCCCTCTTAAGTTAATATCATATCCTACATGTAAGTATTGGTTCTGAACATAAGTTAATATGTATCCTATAAAGTCAGTATTGTTTATGAACAGTACGTTACTGTTTACAAATACACCCCCGGTTTCTCTCCCTCGCACCTCACGTAAGCCAAATTAACCATAACCAAGGAGGTATACTCTTACCTAAGGCAGATGTTGTTCTGCAACACAGCACGGAGATCACAATCAAAAGAATTGTTTGTCTGTTCATTTTTGCTGCAAGAAAAGAAATAAGACAATTAATTTCTTTTAATTTTTAAGGAAAGTTGTCGAAACTGCTATATTCGAACAGGAGACACCAAACCACAAAAATAGATGGTGGTCTATACCTGCACCCTCCCTTCCCTCAATTTCAAAAGATGGTGTCTTTATTGCATAGCCACCCCTCTATCCAGCAATAAAAAATGACAGTGAGATTCAAACCTCACTTTTCTTGTTTATCCAGCAATGCTGACTCTTACAAGCTGAATATTTCTGTGTCAAGTCAAATTTTAAAGCCAAGAAAATTTTGTCGGTAATGTTCATGAGATAGGTGGTCCCTTCGATAATCCCCTACTCCAGACAAGGTGGATCCTCTTCGAACAAACTTGTTCCGTAACCAGTTCCCTAACCTGAAAACAGTACTGCGCAACTTTTAGCTGGATTGTCACATCATGTGACTAAGAAATTTCACTGATTCCCGAACTCAAAAGTTAAAACCCCTTCTACGATAAAGCATTACTGCTTTGAAAGTTAGAACCATTAATCGCAAGTCTGGAAGTCTTTGACTCCATTCAGCGTTTGACTAAGACGGAACACAAAGCAAACTTGTCAACCTACAGAGATATCTAGTGATATTATTAATATTTAAACAAAAGTAAAACATGTGTACTACACGTGAAAGATTGCCGCAATGACAATGAAAGCCTGGAAGTAATAAACCCAAGGTGGCCTAATCGGATAGCAGAAAATTGCTGTCAGGACAATACTAGGATTATAACAGCAAAATGAAAGCAATATTGAATCTTTGAGCATTGCTGTAGTACGTACTTGCTCTGAGATCTTTGGCTTTCCAAACAAATAAAAATGAAATTGAATGAATGAAGCGGCTGAAGTAGACATATAGAAACTTATAATAGGAGTTTATGATCCATTGCGCAAGAAAAATTGAGTGGCCACAAAAATTACCGATCAGTTACTGACTGTGCTCAAAGAGTTCACGAGTTCGATTCGAGATCAAGTTGAATTTGAATTGGGTTCAAGACAGCTAAAATTTACAGCCACACAGTTTCCCTAACTCTATATGAAATCTAACTTAACAACTTACAAACCTAATCCTTGATCACAAGATGACCGTTAAGTCTTTGTAAACTTGCAGTTATAAAATGACTGCTCAATCTGAAAACTCCTTAATCCGTCGGTCCTTAACTCTAGACAAAAACATTTCCTAAACTTCTAAATTTACTGCAGCCAACAATTGCTACTACTGTAATACCCTGATGCATTGCACAAAACATATTAGCTGAGTGGTACAAACAAAGAACAGTAGGGAACGCCTGCATTTGGCCAGCTTAGTTTGGCGATCAACAATTTTCGGTCAACAGCGATTCCAGGATCGGAGGCCTAAACTTCGTGACTGTTAACCGAATTAAAGAGACAATTAATCCATGTTACAGCTCGACTGAGCGCATTTATAGTGGTAAACCCTTGTAAATGATCCCTTGTCTTAACCATTTTTAATTGTTTCCTACAAGGTTACAGAATGTAGGCTTGAATTCACTGCCGCTAGTCAACGAGTATTGAGGTCAATGTTAAGATGTGTTAGGGTTAAGTAACCTTTCAAAGAAAACACAAGCTTCGCCGTTGTACATTGAATTCAAGCTGCGGAACTGAAACTGTGCTTAATCACACGAATTAAAGGGTTAATTAATATTTGAAGTTCAATAATCTATCTCAAATGTAGGGTTCCTTTTCGTTATGCTGAAGGCTTTAGTGAAGTAAACTTCAAATAACTACCTCGTATACGGTTCATGGTCGGATGGCTGCAATACGTCACTGTGCATAATGTTGGTAATCTGTACTGAGTGTTTAGCCTGACAGAGTAATTACAAACCTGCAACTTTGTGTCCACCGATCTTGCTTTTTTATCTTCTATTTGCTCTGCACTTACTATGGAGGACTCCTATCGCCCCTGGGACAGAATTTACGAATGGAAACTTAAGGGCATACCAATGCCACGACATTATTACAACAACACACTGGAATTTCTGCTCTTTTAATTACTTTAAGCCTTTTGAAAGATAAATTTCTTTTTATTTCGATCTGAACAACAGGCGAGCACAATTGAAAAGCACTGATTTCCCCCAGGGAACCAAGAAAATTTATGTAAACAAAACTAAAAATATATTAATAAAAGACAAAGGGTCTCTTTCTTGGGTACTAATCATCGATCATCCCATTGAACAGGTCGAAAATTGCATGCAAATTTTCAAATTCTGCCGAGTGTAATTTTGAAAGTGAAAATTATCACCTGCTTCAAGTCACGTCGAAGGCACTTATGGTCTAAGATGGGAATCGATTCTGTGGCCTAGGTCTGTTCGCCGCTTTCATAGGTGTTCAAGTGTATTACTTGTATTTTGTGTGTTTCTTAGGCTGATTTCTTACATTTTTAGCCAGTTTTCTGGGCTGGAATTACACCGGACGCCAGTGAACTATGATGTGCAACTTTGGGCGTAACCGTAATCCCCAAGACTTCAGCCGTAATCTCCAAGACTGCTGAATAATTACTTTGTTGGAATTTTCTCACATTTGAACTTGGGAGAAGGTCTAAAACGAACTGCAATCCACTAACTCAACAGCTTTCATTCAAATGAACGTACTGTTTCATTTTGATACTGAGAAAATTGGAGACAGATGACATATGACTAGAAGCTTACAAGTGTTACAAGAGTAAACGTGTTATTGCAATTGTTCATTAGAATTAAGACAGTTTTAAGATTAAGAAACTATTAACATAATAGGCCGATTAGGGCATCGATCAATTAAGGCTGGGAAAGTATATTCCCATCTACCTTTTCGCGACACTATAAATCTACCACTTTTACAGTCCTTCGAAAGGGCTGACGTGTTGGCAATAAAAAGGTGCCGATCGTACCGCACATCGTCCAGATGGATGTAGCAAACAGATGTTTTGTAAAATTACTTGCAGCTTCGTGGAGGAAATAAATTTCTGTCAAATGTTTTCCTTAAAGTGATCAATTGTCTTGAACTCCCCCACAAGACAAAAGTAAGCTTTACTCTGATTTAAAGCAAGAATAGTGATAACGATTAGGACCAGACAAACAGTGGTTTAGATGCAAAGCTATAGCTAGTGACATTACAATGCGTTGTTACAATAAACTGTTGCACAAAAAGCAAAGAAGCATTGGCGTACGCTTGTGTACCGGCTTCATTATAACAACAATTCTACTCACATCTGTCAGTGGGAACTCTAACTTTTGTCTGCGCTTTTCCCTAATAGGAGATTTAAGAGCTGTGTATACTGATTATCAAATACTTACCCATTTGATTCAAGTACACTTGAGACGAGATGTACAAGCAGCTTTTAAAACGTCTAGAGAAGATAACTGCAACCCCTTTTAGACCTCAGCAAACAAAAGAAGCTCTACTTGGCAAAGTAAGATTGTGGTTTCAGATAGACAAAGGAGAATCTTCACTTTTCTCCACAGAAAGTCGGGTGGGCGAGCAGCCGAGCATGTACACGACTGGCCTTCAGATTTTATGCAGACACTGACCAAAGTACAAGCACGTTTGTTGCCATGAATTATTTTTCAAAGCCGGACAATTTGAGTGTGTTCTTTTTAGACTATTACCGTTTTTACCGTATTTGCTCCCCAAGAAGAAATGACGCTAATCGCAAATTCGGCGCGAAGTTTTATCCCGTAAGCTTCATGAGCTAAGCTACTAAAACACTTGGCGAAAAATTATAGACCACCTCAGTGACTTTTGGCATTAGGCTCAAACTAAATACCTTAAAATATTAGCACAGTTCTTGCACTTAAGAATTTTGTCCTGTACGTAGAGTGAAGGGTAAGCTTAACGTTTGCTCGTCTGAAAATTTAAAGAATCAAACAGAGTAACTACTTAGTTCCAACGGCTCTCTCTCACTTGTCATCCGTAACCTGCTAGAACCACACTCAAGTCATTCTCGACCCCATAGCCTTCTGGATCGACTGCGCATGTTCGAAAGTCATATGCCATGGCAAGAGCTCTAGGGTCGAGAACGCACACAAGCATACGGTCGCTGGCAGGTTTGACTCGCCCATCTCGCGCGCACTCCGCAAGTTACAATAGGTTCAAATTTTTCGTTGAGCTATCCATGGACAAGAGTTTGAGATCTCGAAATCTTTCTCACGCCAAAGTACATTCAAACATTGTCATTCCCTATGAGACCCTTTCAACTCCTCTCAACATTTGGTCTCGGCTTTGGTGCGACAGTCTGGCATTACCATTCCCGGTATGTAAGATGTGCGTGAGGCAACTCGGACAGCTTTAAAAGGAACCTGAATTCCGAAACGTTCTACAAAAAAAATCTCACCCTGGGATGACCACAAATTTTTGAATCAACAAATTTATTCAACCACCAACTTCTTTACTCAGACATACCTGTACCCCCATGCAAAATGTGAGGAGACCGCGCAAACTCAAAAAACGTTTAAGAGGTTTATAGAATGTTTAGAGGGACATTGGCGAATACTTAATGAGATTAGCCATCATAAGGGTCTCGAGACTTTAAAGAAAATAGTTTTACAATGTAAGCAACACGCCTGCTGTATCTTCAGGAAGAAAATCAGTATATATCGGGAGAAACAAAGTACATGATTTCCATGGTGCCGCAATCTCAATAACAAACACACTAACGGGCATTTTTGAACCGAAATAAACTGAATAGGAACGTACTACATAGTAGCTTTCTTTCGACTGAATCATGTGCTATTAAGGACGGTGCCTACTATTGTTACTGCGCATACGTTCTGCGCATCGCGAGATACTCGGGATTCCTATGGGTGGTGCCTACTAATACAGGAATATTTTTGCGCAGTTTAAAACTATACGGAGAAAGCAGAACTTAGCAAATGTTTTTGGTATCTCAAAAGGAAATTGGGGGTAACCATGCATTTTTCAGAGATAATTAAGCGTCAATTGAGGTAAAAATCCCATACATTGCTTTATATTTTGGCGCATTTTAGAGATATTATTGCTTAATTATCTCTGAAAAATGCGTGGTTACCCCCAATTTTCTTTTTGGATTCCAATAGCCCTTGCTAAGATCTACTTTTTCCGCATTGTCATAAACCGCACAAAAATACTTCGGTATTAGTAGGCACCGTCCTTAAAGTACTCTGATAATAGAAAAACCCAAGTTAACGAAATGAAGGAAGAAAGATAGTAATTTTAAGGCCGGTCATAAAGAAAACTGTTTATTCAGCATGTCAAAAGCATGTGAGACTGTTTTTTCTTTGTCCCGTACTACCGGTAATTTAATAGAGACCTCGTCAAGATTTTTTTTTTCATAACATGTACACAAGTAAAACAAACAAGGATATCACATGATTTACTTTTCTGTGGACTCACGTATATGGATGTTTACATGTTTTACTAACATAAACGGTTATTTCGATCAAATCATAGCAAGGCACTCTCAACTGAACACAAACTCGAGAACCGTCAGTTGAGATGATAGTAATAGCATCCTGACCGAATTTTGCCGCCAAAATAACTGTTGTTGTTTTCTTTTTTTCCCGACAAAGCGAAAACTAGAAGGTGGGTGTTTCTTGAGGCTTTCTGTCGCTCGCACTCGCTGTGTTTGACCTGAAATTGGCGCCCTTTGTCGGGGATGGAACCGACAGAATGAGGAGGTGTGGGAAAAAGACATAGAAAGATTTTGGGGGAGGGAATTTCAGTGAAATAGTTTGTTAACAATGCCATTAAGGAAAGGGAATTGGTCAAAACAAGTTTGTTCGAAGAGGACCCACCTTGTCGGCTGGGGTAGGGGGTTATCGAAGACACCAGCTATCTCATGGACATTATCGACAAATTTTTGTTTGCTTTACAATTTGAGTTGACACAGAAATATTCAGCTAGATAAACAAGAAAACTGAGGTTGGAATGTTATTGTCATTTTTTACCGCTGGATAGAGGGGTGGCTATGCAATAATGACATCATCTTTTGATATTCTTCTAAAAATATGCTTAAATTGATTTAAAGAATCTAGACTGAAGGGCTCTTGCGTTTTGCTTGTAACCCGAAGAAATAACCTAGAGGTCAAGATGTAAAGATGATGCTGTAACAGAAACATAACTGCACTCCCCTCTCGCCTTTGTACCTGAAAAAGCGATGATAGCATTAAGAAATTTCTCTTAATAAAGCACTGATTTTTGACGAAAGGCAATGCGGGATCTAATCGTCAGTACAAGAGCAATGAAAAAATGAGAGGTCGAAAGAACGTTTCCGGCCAAATTTCACTAAGAACATTTACGACCATTAAGCGCATTCTTTGTTTTGAAGATAAACAGCTGGGACAGGGTTATGCAAACTCTTCTGAGACGAAGTTCTGTTATTCTAAGTGTTACTCTTAAAATTCAAGACTTGACGTTTAGGCAATATCTGGATTAACAATCATTCTGGAGCCTTACTGTAAACTAAGATTAAAAGTACACGACAAGCATCCCAGCATTGAAGAAGCAAGGCATAACTTATTTTTAATTGCATCACCAAGAACTGTGATCCACATATAAACGCACTACAGCATTCTTATACGCTTCGTGTGCTGGTAAGGAATAGCACGCCTTTTCTATATATTTTTCTATTTTAAGAACACAATTTCTCACCTATTGGGAACATCTACTACAACTTTGCCAGACTACTTAGTACTTCCGCTTGGGGAAAAAAGCACCTCAAGAAAACACGAGTCGATACTGAACTTTTTAAAATGTGAACGGCCACACTACAGGATTTCATCCACAGGTTGAAAGGTAGAACCAACTTGTACAGCATAAAAAAGAGCACCACAGGATACCTACTAATAGACTGAACAACATTTATACCTTATTAAACAATACCATACAAAAGAACTGTTCGATATATTTAGTAGAAATGGCCCCCGCATTTTAGGATTTCATGCATCGATCGGTGGACAAAATTTCAGATCGGCATCTGATGACGCAATGCAAAGAGCCGGTATTATGCAGTGATTCAAGCTTGATCGATTAAACCTTGGTTCAACCGTACGCGGATCAGTAAAGAGCCGAATTCAAACGAAATCCAATCAACCTCTGAAAAATCGCGTGGCAATCACTTAAAACACGGCGTCACATTCAGTATTGCGACTTACCGTTAGCCGGAATGTTCCCTTAACATGTAAGAAGATTCATCCAACCCGTCTCTACGATTATTGTAACAGTCAAACGTACAAACTCCAAGAGACAAACAGATTCGGAAAGGGACAACGTCTCTTCAGCACAACAACTAGTTCGTGATTTCGGCTGGCGGATAATAATAAGCTGGAACGAATTTGTGTCTTATCATTTTGGCATGGGGCTGGATAAGACGGGAAAAATCATTTCAAACATGTCTGTCTTCACTCGTTTCGATTGGTTCGTATTTTAAGCCCGAATGTCTGCCCGCACGTAAAGAATTCAGAAAATACGGCACGTGCCAAAGCCTATTCTTGTGTATGGAAGAAGAAAGGATTAACGGCGACCAATTTGGCTTAGAAACAAAACTCAATCGTCTACGAGCAAAGCTACGATTTACATACGAGAAATTTTTGAAGGTGAAATTCGTGATTTAGAAACAACCAACTCATGAATCACAGCAGATTACTGACGAAGGAAACGGATATTTTAGATCTCTATCTTAATTAATATTTTTCTGTTCAATAGCGCCTCACTCGCATTCCTCTGGAACTGATGTTGTTTTCTTTCCCCCATTGAATGAACGCGAAGGGTCAGGCATATGTTCATATGTTAACACCGGATTGAAAAGTTCTGACAAAATAAGGCTTCAGATAAGAATACTCTGTCAAATGAGAGGCAGCTTCATTTATTAGCACTTGAAGGTTCAGGATGACACTCGGAAATCGTGATAATCCCTCCCAAGTAAAACGCAACAACGGAATCTTGCGCTGGACATGCGCTGGACATGAACTCATTTTTCAAACACGAATATATCTGATAACAGGGACCCAAGATCTAACGACTGAAAACACGTCTCTTTAATTCAGTTGAGGTCGAAATAGTTTGTCTCCTTAAGAACTTTATGTTTATAGACCTGCCACTATAAAACCAAAACGCAAACAAGTATTCGACTATGAAAATAGAAAAAAAAATCACTCAAATGACGACGGGTATTAAAAAATTTAATTTATCAAGAACTCGCGTCCACGTGATGTCATGCTATTGCTACATGCCAAACTAGTCAGGTCAACTTTGCGTGACCTCCACGAAAAGAAGCTAATATCTTGGACAACCGAAATGAAATGAAAAAAAAAACACCCCTTCATTTCAATGCTGGGAAGATCGCACTTTTTTGCTTTGAGTGCGAATTCATCATTTAATTTGAGGGGAAGGGGTTAATCTCTCTTTCTATTCCGTCCGACACTATAGCAGATAACAAAGGAAAAACAGTTACTTTATAGGGTAGTCTGGAGTACTGGTCGTTGGATCTCTGTTGCCCTTCAGATCTAGATCTGTGTTTACCCAGTGAAATTTGTTCAGTAGTTTTGCCAGAAGATTTTGCTCCCGCGTATTAAACATGACTCCTGTATATCCACTCGAATAAAGTCAAGGTTACCCTATTGCTAGAACATGTTTCCCAAATGAAATGACACTAGCCCATTTCTTGAAGGAAATAAAACAAAGCAAACCCGTTTTTCTCATTTGTAGCCTGTGGTACACAGGCTACCTCATTTGTAGCTATAGTAGCTGAATTGCGGAGGAACCAGAGAGGTGAAATCGGACGTCAGCAAATAGTAGGATAGACGGTTGTAGTTTACATACAGTTTTTGAAAGAGACATCCGCCTTAAGAGAAACAATGAATGGCCAAGATCCCGTCCGACCGACAACCTAAAAAGATGACTCAAAGAAAACTGAACTGAAGTCAATTTTGCAGACTATTCATTTCTTCCAAAAACAAAGTCACAGATCTGGTGAACTCTGCTAACAGGAAATATTCCAATTCTACGGTGATAATAGAGTATTTTTTCCCACATTTTGTGTCAGTGGAATACATATATGTTTTAAAACATGTTAATTTTACGTAACCCTTTCACATATTTTAAAAGTCTATCGACTACTTGTTACTGTTAATTAAGACTAAGAATAATTTAATATCAGTGCGAATAATTGAATGAACTAGACAGAAATCCGGTAGAAGACACGATCCTTCAATTCAAATGGAGGCTATTTTGAAGTAATATTCCCTAGACAGTTTGCAAGCATACATGAACATGAGGAAATTTGGAGAAAATTCAGTTTGCATACCATATTTTGTGAAAAAAAGTTCCAACGAATAAAACCATATTTTTGAAAGCGACACAACTGATAAATGTACATGACTACAAATTAATGGCGGACCTTCATCGAAATCTTGGAGCAGTGTATCTCCACCGGGAAATCGTAATTACTATTCAGACTCTTGTGGGTTGTAACGTCTTTTGTTATCATGCTTTTTTTCTGGAAGAACATTTTCCCTTTATTATGCAGACACGTACATTATAATCCAGTTAAGAACCACTTTCAATGAGTTAACAGTTGAACTGATTCCGGTCATAACAGAAAATTCAGGAACGTTTTAACCAGGAAAAGGGGTCATAAGTCAAAGTGGTCAAAATTCATGCTTGAAAAAAAAAAAATAACAAAAAACACAAAAGAACATTGTGAAAATACAATTCTTGTGTACAGATGAGACTCTGATTGTTAATATAGTAAAAAAAAAAAAAAGTATATCAGTGGTGTACTTCAATTCTTCAACCATGACGAGTTGCAACTATCGACCATTTCATTTAGTTTAAAAGGTTGGGATTTGTGGACAGAAGCCTACAATGTGGAATATAGCCAACGAACAGTAACTTCCAGTAGTGCTAAATATGATGATCTTCAAGTCAGAATCAATTTTTATTATGCTTTTCATGCTTTAAGAAAGTAGTTACAATGAAAGCTACAGAGCAATGATCTGATCCTGCAATACTTTTTGGCCAATTACGCTGTCGGTTTAGCCGATAGTAATAAACGTAACATATACAATGCTGATTTTCACCTCCTGGCACGTTCCATATCACTCTATGTCAAAATGTCTTGAACTATGAACGGCATTGTGCAAATGACCCACAATGGCTAAACTGTCCAATAATTTGAGTTTATGGCCCTGTTATTGACAAGCTCCAATAGACGTCTTATGATTTTCTGTGTTCAGCTGTTTCAATGATACATACTTGTCATTATTTGTGTTACTCGTGTTACTAACTCGGGAACTTCGCTTCTGAATTTGCTTTGCTCTTAGTCGCTAAAACGAAATAAGGGAAATAGCTAAAATACATTTTAACCGCAATGAGATTCTAGTTGACAAAAGATAATCGATATTGGTAGGTAAACTGCATTCCACGTGTCCTCATTCGATGAGAGAAATTGTTATTTATATTTATATATTCTTGTTTTTGACAAAGGGTCATCCCTGGGGAAAATGATCCAGTCAAGTCTTGGAATGTGAGCCAACCGAGGAGAGCAGATCTTTCATTTTTCCTGTTGAGTCTAAAATTTCAATTTCGATTACTTCCAAGTGTCGCTTCAGCTTCTAGGATTCCATTCCATGTGCCCCAACTACGTAACACAAGGACAAGTTTTGTTATTGCTTTTCACTCTCTTGCAAGATCTTGATACTTGTTAACTTTTTCCTTTTTTTTTCTACTCAACCTTGCTGTCACCAGCGACGTCTAATTACTATTATTATAATGGCAGTAAAAACTTCTGGATGCCCAGATATCCTAAACAATGATTGGGCGGCCAGCCGTAGCCAATCAATGCAACGACCAAAGTCCTTACTATTAAAATCCCAACTCCTAATCATAAAGATCCTAGTAATTAAATTCTAAAACTATTTACTATCCATAAAATCCTCAATCTAAATTATTATTATTATTATCATCATCATCATCATCATCATCGTTGTTGTTGTTGATTTATCGTCATCATCATCTTCATCATTTTTTTTATTGGATTTATTAAGATCATTCCACAAAAGAAATAAGAAGGATATTAATTTTACGAATGATGTTTCTGTATCAGCAGTTTTCATTCTAAGGTTTCTCTTGACCTTCGAGACTGGTTTTGTAGCTAATTGTTGTGATACTTTAAAAACATTCTGCTAACTGTTGGAAGCTTAATTAAAAGAGTTTAACTCTTCACTGCCAAGGGTGACAAAATCGAATTTAAAAAAAATATAACTAAATCTAGTTTAGGTTTGCAAGCATTGAAAGACTTGCAAAAATAATAGGGAAATACTATTTCTGGGGGAGCAGGAATGGCGCAGTTGTGAGAGCAGTCGATCGCCTCCCACCAATGTGGCCCGGGTTCGATTCCCGGATTGGCGTCGTATGTGGGTTGGGTTTGTTGTTGGTTCTCGTCCCTGCTCCGAGAGGTTTTTCTCCGGGTTCTCCGGTTTTCCTCTCTCCTCAAAAACCAACATTTCCAAATTCCAATTCGATCTGGATTATTGTCAAGCACTTTATCATGAGCCTCTGGTTGGGAGATTGCGCAAGCACTCCCCGTGTTATTGACATTAAATCCAAAAAATTAAATTAGTTTAGTTTACTTTTTATCCTTTTAACTTGCGAAAAAGATAAGAGCCACCTTGTATCTTCACACACAAAAAAATTAATAGTCACATGTTAGGGGTTAATCCACAGACCCAAACGTGTCTCTGAAGAGCATTTGAAGCTCACATGAATCTTTCAAACCGGTACCATTTGCATACACAAATTTTCTTCAAAATGAAACGCAACGTAGCAGCACTGGCTCATTAAAATATAAATCAGACGTTGTAGTGGGACAAGAAAAACCACACCAACAATGGATCTCAAATCAGTAAAGCCGGTGGTAGATTATATTCAACCACGCATAAAATTATTTCAGCTGAAGCATTTGTTATACTCTCGAAACTTCAGTCATCGTAATCACACATGGAATGTTACCCTCCCATAAGACGTAGGATAACCCAAATAAGTCGCATTCCTTTCGGCTGCATCAGTTTTTTGTTGACGTAACTTTCCGTCAAATCCTTCCTTCAGGCATTCGTCTGATAGAGTGAAGTATAAACATTACAGCCATAATTCAACTTCTCTAACCCATTCATGGCCACTTAGGATGAAAAATAGCCCTTTGTCGATTCATTTAACATGAAAGACAACGATCTGGCAGTTTATACAAAGTAACTACTTCAAGTGCGCGGTGGCTCCGAAACAGTAATAGTATCACGCTATCACGGCAATTTTTTTTCATTTTCGCATTCTTCGATTGAGTGAGCTGTTCTGACATTTTAAGAGGATACAGGGAAAACCAAAATTTCTTCAGATAGAAAGCGCAAACTGTGAAGTTCAGTCAACTCAAACACAAAATATCAGATCAGTTTGGCTACGATATCCGATTGGGCAATAAAAACCGTTCGACGGGAAGAAATTTCGAGTAATACAAGAACCCCTTTGTTCAAGCAACAGTTTGATACACAATGAAAGATAAACATTTATACAACGAGGCTGAAGTTGTTATAGGATCAGCATAATATGGTAGATTGATTTTCATTTTAACTGTAAACTCCAGCATTCTCCAAATATTAACAGAAACTTACCGAGACGGGACAGCATGGGCTTCTTTCAAAATAGCGCGTCTCCTCTGGGAGACAAATCCTTCTGGTCAATCACTCGGAAGTTCGTCACAGGAACTTAAGGAAAACAAAAAGCAAAACTTAACCTTCGACGAAGACGCAACGAGAAACTGTTATCAAGTTTACAATCTACGCCAGATTTAGCTGAGCAGAAACATTTAAACGATCCGATCCAGGGACGAATCTTTCAACAAAATGCTTCATTTGCGGATTCTCGCCAAATGTCCGCCGAAACGTGATTGCTTGATCGTGCGATGTGATATCTGTCTGTCTCCGGATCTTAAGCGATCGCAAGTTCGAGAAATGATAACTCCCAAATAAGCTCTGGGTTTGGCAGAGATGTGACTAAATGCATGGGAAGTGAAAAATGGGAAAATATCACTGAAAAAGATATTACAACGCAAGTTGTGCAAATATCTTGTCAAATTTTCGACTATTTATTTATTTGTTAGTTCTTTGTCTGTTAAATTTGCTCATTTTATTTCTTTATTGTTTTTGTTTTTCTATGGATGAGTGAAATGTAGCAGATAATAACGGAAAAAAACGAAAGATGATATCGTGATCCTCATTAATCAAATTTTTAAACACGCCACGAAAGAACATTCAAAAAGCCATTAATATTGAGATATGGGTCCGGGTGGCATCATTTGACAGTTAGTTTTATGGTATACAGGACAAAAATTTAATATACTTAGGTAGGTAGTAGGTAGGTAGGTTGCCTTTATTTATACACGATGTATATAAAAGCTGAAAGCTTGTGGGGTCGTGTACAATACATTACTACAAATTAAATATATATAAGTAGAACTACATATTAAATACAATTAAATGGACAATATCTCAATGCACATAAATCACGTTTGGAAGTTACGAGTAATCTTACAGACAGGAGAGTTCTAAATACTGAAAATAAAATTAATTTCGTCGTCTTCATGGCCAGGAAGTGAATGTTTTGGGGAGATCAAAGTCACGGCAAAAGAGTAAAGGATTGAAATCTCGATCTATAAAACCTCTTTAAGTTCCTTCATTATGACCGAGTTTTAAAAGCTTCTTAAAGTCCTACCGTTTATGGTTTTAAGTTTGTTTACCTCACGACACTCAAAGTCAGAATCAATTCCTTCAGGAAGTCAAAAAAATTTTAATCCCACTATGAAGTTCAGTAAAAGCGCACTTTTTGTGTCCAGTTGAATTGACTAATTTTGACTGAACTGGACTGAACAGAATTTAACATCAAATTACTGCGTAATGTAATTTTCTTCCTTTTCATGGGTCTTTGCTGTCTTTTCGTGGCAAATAGCGGTCAGAAAGCGTTATAACTGAATTGTGGTAAAAGTGTATTACATTGTACAAATTTTGAAGGCCATTATCACGGTTGTGCCACGAATAGCTTACAAACACGATGTAGATTGATATTTTTAAGGGGAACGTTCTAGTAGCTTGTGTTTGTGTCAGGCGACGATCGAACATCAAAAATGAATTCATTGTGTCTCTAATGTCGGACGAAAAAGGTCATTTGACGGAGGTTACTGTTGAGCAGGAAAAGCTTACAAAGTCCTTTTGTATTCAGAGCCCATCAACTCTCAAGAGGTCTCACCAATATGATTTCCTCCCAAACCGTCTTACAAACGCTTTGCCTATTTTTGGACAGCGAGTATGATGATCGCTGTGTTACTTGCCTTGTCCTTGATTTACAGTTCTCTGAAAAACGAAAATGTTGCCTTCGTTATGTACTAAATCTGGAGGCAAGGTGTATTGCACGTCAAACATTTCAGATCGATGGCATCTGAAAACAGACGCAACCCCCTTTGGCGAAAAACACCGCAACCTCAAATTGGATAACAAAATATCCTCACAAACACGAAAATGAAGAACGCGCCGCGTCCTATATCGCAGACGTGAACGACACAAACACCAAATTAACATTAGCGATGAACAAGCTCTTGTTGAGCACTGACGTCTCAAAAATACACTATCGTATGCCATTTGCTTTTACTAATTCAAGTGCTTAGTTCAAGTTGGAAAATATTGTTTATGCCAGATTCTGTACACTTTTTTGTAAGTCAGAAACGCCACACAAGGTTTCTGGTTTGATTAAAAAATGAACGCTATATGGCAAGAACGAAAAAAAAAGTGTTGATTCCAGATGCAGGGCCAATAAAATTTTAATCCTGAAAAGTTAATTTAACTTACAAATTGAAGGCATTATCTTAATTTATACAGTTGTGACCTTCGTGCATGGAGTGAAGAAAATATGTAAAGTTGTTTCTAGTATGTATGTTCTGCTATCAACTTAATCAGTCTACTGAAGAGCAGTGGTCTGAGTAACGTGACTGAGTTGACTAGGCGTAACGCATGAAAACAAGCTTTACACTTAACAAATTTTACAGAATTTTTGTTGGCACTACACAAGGTGTTTGGTCATGACATAGAGTCTCATCTGACGCATAGCTAGTGTGATTAAATAACCAAATGCAATCTTTCTTCAACTGCAAGGATAAAAGAAGTTTGCGTGGCCCAGTAGTGGAAATGGGGTCTCTTGAAATCATAGGCATCTCCAGCTACCCAGACAGTTACTTGATCAGCCTTCCGTGTGTTAGGGTTTTTCTTACCAGACTGACAGATATATTGAGAGGTGACTGTCATGTGGTTCTGTTTGTTTGACATTCTTTAGAAGCGCAAATAGCGAAAAATTAACTTGTTAAATGAAGTTCTATTTTGGCACTCTCATGGGATAAAGAGTTAAGTAGCTTAAGATCTCTTTGACTAGGAAACACTCCCTGTGTGGTACGGAACATCAAGACTGACGTAAACAGCGTAAGTCAATTTAGCCTGCTGTTCCTAAATCTTCCTTGGCCAATTCTTGAGAACGAAACCCACCACTGTTTTCTTTTAATATGCATAACAGGATTAAAGAACTAATGGTATAGGCCCTCTACCTACATATGACAAAACATTGGTGACTTGTTCAGTCGAAATACATACCGCCGTCCATTTAAACCTCAATCTCATGGAGTAAAATCCTAAACGACGTGTGCTTCGGGTCGAATTTGGATTTGGAAGTGTTGGTTTTCGTGGAGGGAGAAAAACCGGAGAACCCGAAAAAAAACCCTCCGTATAAGGACGAGAACCACTGCAAACTCAACCAACATTTGTTGTTATGTTGTTATTGTCAAAATGAACGTGATTTGACGGCTGCTAATTCGAACTTTAATGTATGCACATTGACATTACTTCTCAGGAATATTTAATTAAGCTTCCCATTGGTGATAGTGAATTTTCTTTTGTTATTGAAACTATTATATTTTCGTTTGAATGTAAGTTTAAATAGCTCATGCTGTTGTATTTTTCTTTAGTGTGTGTAACTGTAACCCTCGGTTAGCGTAGCGAAAATCAATAGCGTCAACGCTGGGAATCGAACCCGGACCACATTGGTGAGAAGCGACTACTCTCTCTACTGCGCCATCCATGCACCCAACCACCCCTCACGGGAGGAATGGTTCTTCTGAAAATGTAGCCCCGTTTTCGCTATTGTGACATTCCGAATAGAAAGTCGTGTTCCATATACACGTTTCGCATCTTTCGTAATCGTTTCAGGCCTTTGACTTTTATGACTGACCTAAGTAGATGTCTCATCCGAAAAGGAAGTTTCTTGCGGTAAATGGAACACGTTCTCTGACCCAGTCAGAAATTCACAACCGAATTTTTTGGTAAATGGTCAAGTAAACAACCGTTATCTTTTGTAAATATATTTAGTAGAGGCAACCCATTAGTCACGTGTTATTCTAATCACGAACCTTACGTGTTAGTCTCTATACCGAATTATATTGGCAAGCGAGAACGTGGCAGTCGGACCACTGTTTTAATAAATGTAGTGTGAAGTCAACTTTCATAGCTCCAATGACAGGCTCAAGCAATACACTTCATCACAGATCACGTACATTCATTCCCCAACTCTATACCCCCTTCGACCTCTCTCGCCTCCTACTCTCCATCCTGAGAGGAAATTATCCCATTAACTTTCACGAGACGAAAAATGTAACTTCAGAACTGAAAGATTTTAACCTTTCAGCCGTGAAAATATGTTTAAGTCAGAAGTCAAGCTAAGTTTAATCCCGAGATAGGATCTCCCCTGAAAGGCTGAACAGTATGCGCCTCACCAATTTGAAAGGAACACGTATTGAAATTGTTCAAAATCTGTAATCCCATTTGCTCAGTGTGCACGAATGGCAGAAATTTATTCTTATTTCCAAGAGGTGATAAAATAATAAAGTCACTCAAATTTCACAATTTTCATTGCCATGGAGTCAATTGCATTATACTACATGCGTAAATTTAGCTCGGAGCACTGCGCGAAGCCGTTCCTGTTCACTTATAGACACTCGTTCGCATTCATTCATTCATTCATTCGTTCGTTCGTTCGTTCGTTCGTTCGTCCGTCCGTCCGTCCGTCCGTCCGTCCGTCCGTTCGTTCGTTCGTTCGTTCGTTCGTTCGTTCGTTCGTTCGTTCGTTCGTTCATTCATTCATTCATTCTCTCATTCTTTCGTTCCTGTTTCTAAGAAGAGTAATTCTTGTAAGTCCAACTATTTTACTGTGCTCGGATACAAAAATCATTGAGAAATATACTTATCGGGCCCGGTAAGTTACCGGGACTTTCGAGGAACTATACACGTTCTCAATCCCGATGTCGATATTAAATCTGCAAGATATCGGTTAGGATGGTAGTTAAATCGGATCGATATGATATCGTCCCACCATGCCCTTCGCAAATTTACTCTCCTATTATTAAAAAAATCAAGTAATCATTGTTTTTTTAAATACTTAAATTATTTAATCATTTGTTTCGAAAATCATATTCATCTTAAGCGGGTAAAAAGCTGGCAGTACGACTAATCATAATCCTCTACATCTCTTTTTTTTTTAAAAGAAATTCTACTCCTATTTACTCTAATCAAAATATGCAATTTTTAACAAATTTTTCCTATCAATGACTATCAGCCGTAATTTGAAATTTGTTCGTGACTTTTTTAAAACTCCTTCTTTTACAAGAGCCTGGATTAATTCATATCAATACATATAATTTCATTTGCTAACTGGATTAGCGGAACTTTTCAGTAGAGGCACAGACGAATTGAATTAAAAAAATTCAAAGTTCGGAAGATTAAATACTGACTATTTGTTTTCATTTTCAACGGGAGTTTTATAAACAGCTTGCATTTTTGCTCGCCAAATACAAGACGCGTTGTTTTCAATTTATTTATCGGGCCAAAATTGATCTAGTGAAAACACAATTACAGAATCATCTGTAAAATCACATGTAATCCAATTAAAGAATTATGATTTGAATTTTTCTCTACGACGATGGTTTCAACACACATTGTGTTCAAAATTGAACAGAAATTCCTTAACATTACACCGTCGAACTTTTCTACCAATAACGTGTTTATGGGTACTTAAAAAAATTATCTGAATTAAAATCGCAAGTGTTAGCGTGAGGTCTTGACGTTAAGCTCTCTATAAAAGCTTTCTTAGGAGTATTAGGATGACAGTAATCAGAACGCACGCACTTATCACCAGTCTTAAACTTTCACATTTCCAGCATCCGGATTAATTTGGATTATCTCTCTTTTTGGAACTTGGTTTTCCGTTTTTTACATAAATTGTTACCATTGCTGCACGTTCTTCACGTCTTTAAATTGACGTCTGACGAGACGCCAGTCTTTCACGTGTCAGAAAGGAGTGTAAGAAGAAAAAACATGATTTAATTTTGTCACGAGACATGGTTAATCACAGAAATGTGAAAGAGAACTCATCCGCACAATTGTTTCTCGAATGAACAGACAGTTAACAGCGCCAAAGTTGCAATGAAGTGTTTAGGTAGAATTTTCAGTTTAAATCTGACCCGACCTCCTCCTTATTCAGTATGTTTAATTTTAATTGGCCCACTTCCCTATGAAATCTGTATTTATTCAACCCTCTCTATATTTGCACACCCACTTCCTTCCTCAGTACTGACCGGCAAACTAAACTGAGGAAGGAAGTTTAAATTTAGAATGTCTCGAGTAAACATATAATTTGGCTATAGGTCATTTCTGACATATTATCATTCAAAGGTATTCAAGAAATTCAAGTCTGTTCTTTTGTTTTTCTTTTCTTCTCTGTCTTTCCTATTTTCTTTACGTACCTTCCCAGGTGTTGAGTCATTTAGTTTTTAATTATATTCTTTAAGCAATACAGGAGTCAGAATTTAGTTGAAGAGGGATTGAAAGAATCCGCTATTATGGAACAAAGCCTGGCGAAGACGGAAAAAATGTATCCCGTGTAGTAAGTAAATAATAAGCCATGTCCACCCCGTGGGTCTAAACGAAGGATCAATGTCTGTCCTACAAATGCGCTTTAAATATTGACTTCTAGTCCAAACTTGCACGCTTCATGTCTGCTTCGTGTTTGCTTGCTTTGTGCCAATCGTACTTTAGAAGTTCACTTCTAGTTTTCCTCGTTTTAAACGGCATTTAATGAAGATGGACTGGACACTGATAGGCACTTTTAATAACAATGCTACAATGTTACTCCGAGATTAAATGTAATTAACCAAGCCAATAGTACGGAATTTCAAACCAAGCAAGGACTGAAACTCAAGAACACACATGAATGGCTAATAGTACAAAAATTCAGTTGTTCTTATGTATTATTTTATGTTGATATTATGTTGATATTCAGATCGTTTCTAATTACATTAACTAGCCTTGAGATATTTGGGTTATTAGTTGAAAAGGGATATACCCAATTTCAATTCTCATATCAGTTTTAACGACAACCAGATATTAACAATGTCCTAGTTAGATAGTTCGGTTACGTTGACGCTTTAACACTCCAGTTTGAAATTTAAGTGAAAAAAAAGATATGAGTTTGCAAAGTATTGATAGATAAACTGCACCACATTAGACTGCAGATTAAAAGCTTTGGCTTAAATGGTCACATACACTTGAGGATTTTAACCAATAAGTCAGTTCAAACCATATTGTTTTGGTATATCGCCAAGGATTTGCTCTGGAAGCGAAAACCAATACAAAATCGCGCCCTAAATTGCATAACAGTTGCTAATATCTTCGTTACATATGTATTAGTTATCTCAAAGTGAACATATTTGACATTTCTGTGTTTCCAAAGCACTCCTTTCTTTGTTCAACCGCTTTTAGAAGTGTTAACTTCTCGGCTGCCGTTAAATTAACACTGGGATATTCTAATCAAACAAACACTCAAGAATGGGTTGCTGACTGCCCGTGTGGTGCACTACTGAGACTCTTTGATAGATAATTGAAATTTTTAACATTTCAGTCACTGGTATGATCATCCTCGCTAGCACAGATTAAAATGTCGTGCTTCGTCTTTGCGGAGCGTGTTTTTCTGCACAATAGACCCGAAATGATCGTTACACGGAACTGTAAAAACAGCAGAACTTTCCTTCGGTTGGAGCTGCGAGCTAAATATGGAGCAAATGTCACTCAATCGCATCCTCAGGTAAAAGTTGTTTGTTTTTCTCGAAGTTCATTTCATTTACTCAGATGGTCCACAAAACGAAACTAATGTGTAACTGAGTTGCGCTGTAAAATCGTTTTAATGCCAGTGGGAGCCAACGCATTTAAACGAACAACAGACGAAAGGAGTTTATACATCATCATCCGCTGTTTAAGTGCGTTTAGAGGATAATGCATTGAAAGTAGTATTGGATGCTCTGTTTTAAAGCAAAAACTCACCAGTTTAGCCAACAGAGTCCTTTCCAGTCTCAAAGATTATTCAAGTTGTTGAGTTTGAGCAGACCAGCGCCGTATTGGAGAACACAGCGATAAAAGACACCCCAACAAACTCACCTCTCTATGGCCGAGTCAGTAACCTATCTGATAAGACTAGAAACTTGATAGTCGGCCAGCTATGGACACTTGTCTTTCTAGCATACCTGAAACTATTGATCATCAATCCAGTGCCTTGGATAATGCCGCAATAAAGACTTTGGACTTCATCTTCGGCTAAACATTTCTATGACCATAACTGGATCAAACGTGATGGATGTGCATCGATATCAGTCGAAAAAATGCTCAGTATTATTCGAGAACAACCGTGTAAAATGCATTCACCTCCAAAGGCCAGAGATATCGCTGCCGGATATGATAAAGGGACTGTGGGTGTAGGGCGTAGATGAGATTAAACGGCTCTCTCGCTTCTCTTGTCAGTTCTTTAAAAAACATTGTAATTTCACAAATGCCACTTTTAGTGTTATCTTCGGTAAAACATAGCCCGACTTACTCAACTTACCACTAAATGCCCTTTAACAAGGAACAAACTGCTCTCTATCATAAAGGCTACTTACGTGCGATATTGACTCAACATTTCAGTTGTACATGAATTTTATTCGCAAAAGCCTCCGGCAAGTTAATATCAGATCTAAAAAAATAAGTATCGAGAATATTTCCCTCAAAGAATTCGCTGATACCAAACTGCCATTCAACCGGGCTTCTTCAAATAGTTCTTTTATTATCAACTGAGATAAAATCAACTGTTTACATTGTCACACGGCAACAAACGCCGAGTATTGGGATTGTGTATGCGTGTCTCCTTTGCACGCATCACGCAAACATATTACTCGCTAATGCTTACCCCCTCTAGGTCCTCTAGGAAAAGCAATGTTGATGAAGACCGGCTGGACTTAATCGGACGTTTCAGATGGAGAGTTTTTTGGGGGGCTAACGGTGGACCCGAAACGATGTCGCATGTGAGTATTCAATTGCAAAAAAGAATTGATTGACGGAACCACGATGCTAAAGTTAATATGTGTTCTCTTGAGTTTTGGTTCACGGGATTTACAAGGAGACAAATAGTTTCCGAGAGAGGCTTTCCTCCGATTAATCGAGAACCCTTATATTCTAACTACCTTTCAATCACCACCGCAGTTACTTGTTTAAAAAAATGTTTGTTCAACTGAAAAAAAAAATTGAAAGGTTAAATATATCCGGTAACTTTTCACCAAAAAGAATAACCCGTGATAAGTTGAACGAAAATATTTACAGAACAGAGGAAAATAACTTCCTTTATGATCATTTTGTACAACTCATTAACGAGCAGCAGATATTCTGTTTTCATTTCGTTTTTATTTTAAGCAGATTTGTTATAAGACGACTTTAAAAACAATTAATCTATGTAAAATTAATTATTAATTAATGATTTATGTGAAATTCTATTCTGCTTTAATTTTGGTGGTATCGCTTTTGAGTTTTAAAACACTAGAATTGAAATAGGTAATAAACTTTAAAAAATCATGTTAAGAGACCAATAGAAGTAACTACAAACAAGATTGACGTTTCGTGCATGGAATAGACAACGCGGCTAGTACGTAAGAAACAACAACAAAAATGTTCGGTCTTGACCTATAATCTATAATGTTATATTTTTGTAGGTTAACTTCTTATCCTCGCAAAATATGAAAAATGCCGTAAATTTGATCATGGCCAGGCCGGCGGTGATACTTATAAAAACAGAAGATTACTTTTTGCGGCTTGTTTCATACTGAAGGAGTACGTATACAGCGCTTCCTTTTCTTGCTTTTTGGGCAGTGGCTAGACTTGGGTCACTACATAAAAACAAAACTATTGACTGCAGATGAAACAGGTTTAAACAGCTGTAAATGTATTTCCTGGGGTGCATGTTTCCACGTACCCTTCCCTATTTTTAGAAACTCGCTTGTTTGCTCCGTAAATATATTATTCTATGTCTGTTTATGTAATTCTTTTAAATTAACAGTAGGAAAAAGAGGGTCGCGGCCTTCGCTCATGTTTCGATCACATTTCTTGTTGTCTAAGGCTTAATTCACGAGCAGGTTTTCCATAATTCAATGGAGATATAGAAGAACGTTAGTAGAGCGCTTTCCATTTGTAACCAAAAACCGGTCGTTCCGTAGGATATCGAGTGGAACGTTCCTTTCTTATATATATTCTTTTTTTTCTCGTTTTACTGTAATTACCGGAATATCACTGTATCATATCTTATCATGCTACTTGAAGAAATAGGCGGCTTGATGAACAAACTGATTTTCAGTGGAAAGGAACATTCGACTTCCCACCGGAGCAACGGGTTTTTCCATAGACGCGAATTGTACTGTTCCATTTGGCGGAAAATTCTCACTGGTCTTTCGATACAAATGGAAAGCGCTCCCAGTTTGTTTAGTTACGGAACAGAAGTTTGAAGTTATTTGTTTCCACAGTGAATAATGGCTAATGGTTTTCCACTGCCGGAACAATCAAAGACCATCAAAGCACGCGTCCTCTGTGTTATGTGTCCATAGATGCTATTGTATTGTGGGATTGTAGTTATCTGAACTCTGCATTGAGTGGACACTACGGTACGAGAGGTAACCAATAGATGCTCAGCAACACGAGAGAAGTTTAAGTGCTAGAAGGAAATAGACCAATAAGGCAGCCATTCTTTCTATTTTGGTACATCTACTTACAACATCTCTTTTGGGGAGTACTTAGATACCGATGAAAAGCATTCCTTTCACGAAAAAGACAATGTCAGTTAATCTCGGCCCGGATTCACATGGGAGCCTTCAGATGTGTTTGTTTCGTTTCCTTTTTGCTCCTGTCTGAGACAGAAGGACCCGATATTCGTCAGATTCAGTATAATCTACCACAAAATGGAGCTTTCTAAACGCTTCTAAATGTACAGGTTTAACATGCAATCAATCATCTCAAGAAAAACTTCAGTGATGCAGATTCAAATATATAATTAAAAAAAAAAAATGATTTTTCAAACCTTTCAATTGAGAAGGATGACGAGGTTTTACATCGGTAACTTCCGTGACTAATAAAATGACTCTTAGAGGGGGATTAAAAGGAGGTCAACTGTATACTATACATAACGATGATACAGGCACGCGTTTCCGTTGGCTCTGAGATCTTTAATGTTCTTCGCCAGATATTTTAAGTTCAGAAGAAATGAATTGTTAGTTCTCAGGTAATCAATAATCATAAAAGAATGCCCATTTGAGCTAAAATTCGAAATTCAACTATCTCCTGGCCTTTACTTTTAGCTCGATGACGCCTCCAGTCGACGTCTGTGTTTAAAACTTTTGAGTGTTTGAATGAAGTCCTATCCGCCTATTCCAAACTCTGAATCCTTAAAGGCTTTCAGGAAAGTAGAAAGTGACATTGACGGCACAGATTTGGCAGCCAGGTTAAATATAACATATTTTTGGTTTTACATAAGGTTTTTGATAAGGTAATGTGGCCACCCTCTGACCGAAGGGCAAGCATTCGAGACGCCAGCTCTCAAAAACGTCTTAACAGTGGACAAATAAAACCAAATATTCCTTTTCCCTTTTCCACAGCACAGTTCCTTTAGAAACTACCCTACACCCCATCTCTCTGTTAATAAAACATAACTGAAGGCCAGAGTAAACGAAACAGGGAAATAATCTGGAATCTGTTAGATCTTCACGGAAAGCACTTATCCATTGCGACCAAGGAAAACATGAAAGACCATGAAAGATTCTTCAGATTCCGTTTGACTTACTCAAAACTTACCTTTGTGGTCTCTGCGTTGCTGCGATGAACAACACTCACTTGAACGTTTGAGACTTCAGAAGAACAGTAAGAACTAGAAGCTCTTACACTTAATTTACACTTCTTTGAAAACAGGAGCACGCGGAGTGCGGGCGGGCGAGCAGAACATGCATGCATAACAAACAAACGTTTACAGAGTTTGATATCGAATATTATTTACCGGCCCGTGTATTGATTGTTACGATATCGATATTTGTGTGATGATTAATTTAAACCAGATTGTTCTCGACCTGTGTGACCTCCATTTATAGAAAATAGAATAAAAATGACATTTTCTAATCAACGACCGTAATTGCCAAAGACCACACGTAAAAAAAATGTGTGTATTTAACTTCATATTTTACTCTTACTAAACCCGATTAATTTTGATTTAAAAATTGGAGCAAGAATTACAGTTTCAGGTGACTTTCTTATTTTAAAAGGAAAATATTTGGGCGTGTATTCTGCAGGGCAAGATTACATCCTCGATCAATAAGTATATCCAAATATGTCTGCTACAGCTACAATTTCTGTTCATTGTCTAAGGGTAATATCATTAATACACCTCTTGTTGCTAGCTTGGAACATTCAAGAACGACGCGTACGATAAACACTTGAGTTTGTACTTTTGGAGAAAGTTTATCAGTTTTGGCGTCTTCCGACTAACACCGGAGGCACTTGAAGTTTATTTTTGGCCACCATTGTTTAATTTAGGGTAATGAATCCCGCGTGCTGGTATGGTCGGGCGAGCAGTGAGCACATGTACTCTGTACACCCACTGATGAAATGAGGCTATCGTAGAAAAAAAAACATTGATGTTATATTTATGTTGTTAGTTCATGACTGAAGCTGTTTTAATTCAATTATCTACTACTGATACATCATAATCGACTTGTTTTTTAACCTTTTGCTATCGTTGTTTCGTGTAGATGTAATAAACAGTATTCACAGTATTCGCAGGCATTTTCATTCCTTGACCTATTGGCTTCAGGTGAATCATAGTTTTCATACACAGTGCCGCAGGTTGCCCTTATCCACTTAAAGCCGCCGTTACACGTTGAAACTTTTAGCTGAAACTTGTGTGCAACGGCAAACGAGACAAGTTTCACGAAGTGGTGTTACACGGTGAAACTGTTGTTTTTTCACCACTGCGACCGTTGCAAGCCGTTGCAGAAGTAGAAAGCGGTTCTACTTTTCGTGAAACTTGTCTCGCAACGGAAGTTCGAAAAAGTTTCACGAAACCGACCATGTTACACGGCACAACGCCTGCTGAAACTTGTTTCGCAGCGCCGTTGCACCCAAGTTTCAGCTTAAAGTTTCAACGTGTAACGGCGGCTTAAAGTTTCCTTTAACTTAACTGATCCTAGCTATCTGACAGTAAACCAGCGAAAAAGGAATTAGGAATCGTTTATCGCCAGACTTTAAAGCTGCCGCTAAACTAAACAGCTTGCCAAAAAGGAACCGTTTATCAGATTAGCTTAGATCATTGGCTTATCTACATAAATCTACGGGTCCCGATTGAAGAGGAGGTTGAGGGAGCGAGTGGGTTAGGTTCAGAGAGCAGAAATGCATGCTTCGTTGGCTAGGAGGTCTTTGCTCCTTTAACACTCTAAGGACGTACAACTGATAACTACAAAAAAGTAACAATTTTCTTGTGTTTCAGATCTTTGACAAGATAAAATGGTGTTACTGGGTTTCACGAGAATTAAAATTAGTAGTATTACGTGCTTCTATTTGAGCGGGCTAAAATTGAGGAGTAAGGTCACGCTAATTTTGGCGGTGTATGAAAAGCCGGCAAGTGATGATTGCGATAAAAATTGGATCAATAAGTAAAGGAACTGAGCTGTTGAAACATTTAGAAATCTTGGATGGGGAAGGAGGAGTGACGCCGAAAGTATTGCCGAACCGAACACCAAATGTAACACAGATATGAGCGACATGTTTGAATTACACTGACAATTGTGGGGCCTTTGGGGCCAAGTAAACTCTTCACAATATCAAAGGAGATATCCGGATTATATAAGTTTGGATTCCGCTTTTTAGATCTGCTCTGACGAAGGGCTAAGGCTCGAATTAAGCGTCGGCACTCGAATCTCTTAGTTACGGCGGCCAAATGACCTTAAGTTACAAACTCTGTTTATAAAATCAAACATTCGTTAGTGCAGTAGTTTGTACTTGTAACGCCCCCGGAAAACAAAAATTCGTTGGAGAAATATGAAGTTTGTTCCAAATTACTGTATACAGGATCCAAGGTTATGCAATAGAGTTCCTTTTCGATCCAGCGAGAGCCAGCTCAAAATAGCCTACGGTGTTAGACACAGCAATAGCAAGTTACATTTCGTGTCATGGTCTACAACGTCTCACCTCTGAAGTCTAAGGAGAACACACCACTTAAATGTGTTAGGGGAAATCACGTGCTTTAACATTTCATACATGCTGAGCAGGGAATCAGACTCATGATTGCGAGAAATGTAGTATCTCAGTTTTTCTCTCTCCTTATTTTTTTTTAAGTTCATGATTGCTTATATTCTCGGTCTGTCTTGATGTAGATGGTGTCTGAGACTCAAGTTAAACCTGGCAACACATGTTTTAGGTTCTTACAAGAGAGGGTTCTTATCTATAGATGCACGCACTGATATTGCATTAGGGGAAAGAATGGCCATGTAAGAAGAAAATTAATCTGGAGTGACTTGTGCACCAGTTTCTCTGTCAAACATTTTTAAAAAGTTCCCTTTAGAGACAAAACAAAAACCACACCTTAAAATCGTTTTTTGAGAGTTCAGAAATTACAAAATCAGTGTTCCTCAGAGTTGGGGCTAGAGTGAGTAGTAAATGAGGTCCCTACATACACATAACACATCAACTGAGGTCAAACGCGGCTCGATTTTGCGGCGTCGTTTTTGGACCTTTTCCAAAGATGAAACATTGGGCAGGTTATGTAATACCACGGACTTGGGAGCACTGGGTGTTGATTAGAAACATTTCTCTTCAAGAATTCCTTAGTTCTTAGTTCATAATCTTCACAAGAATTAATGATCGCAGGTTGTGGTGAAGCTTAGAAAAACATTGGGAAACGACCATCGCACCATAGAAAAACATTGCTGAAAAGGTCTCATTGCCAGCCATCAACTGAGGCTTCCATTCACTGACTGATACGATCGCGATTTTCCATCGGAATTGAACATCTAGGGTTTAGGGTGGGGATGCTTTATCAAGGAACATTATGCAATCTATTGCCTCTGCATTTACAAGTGTCTAAACGTTAAATAAGCCGGACTGTAGAAAATATGTTTTCAAGTTTGCGTCCTCTTTTATCCATTCTGCATGAATTCGACCATCGCCAGATACCCAAGTAACACAGTAACAGCACAGAGCAAGAAAAAGACATATTGATTGATAAATCAGAAGTTGCGCAGTTAGTCAAGAAGCGTGAATGAAGATCGAAATAATTGGGTTCGATAATTGCATCATTACAGTAGAATCTTGCTGTCAAATGTTTTAATGTTGATTATTCAAGAAATAAACATTTTGTTGATGAAAACAACCCTGAAAAGCTTGACTTGAACAATCAAATTCCATTCATTGTCAGAGTAATTAAACCATTTCCTATAGAGCAATCATTCAATTCTAGTGTAGTTTTAGACAAACAGTCATCAAAAATTTCGAATAGGCAATAATTTCTATTTACATCACTGATAAATACCAAATGTTTACGTTAACCCTTTGGTTTCGTGAGTCTGGAGATCACTCACGATAAGCTACACCCAGAAATTTTGCATGTAAAGGGATATCATTGAAGGATGATTGTGCTTAATGTTCGTAATTTATAAGCAAAATGGTTATCACAATACGTTGTAATGGACTGATAATATCATCGAACGGCATTTAACGCTAAAAACAGAGAATTCAGTGTTCTGGATAGTCCAATACAGAGATAAACAGATTATCTTGAGGGCAATCAAATGGCAGATTTATCACCGAAGTATCGCATTTGCGTCGTTTGTGTTTAGGTCCTTCATGGGTAGGCTTTCACCTTGAAACGTTCACGTTAGGTAGAAAATCACTGATTACAAACAACAGCAAGGAAGCTAGCAGGCCGTATACCAACTGATTGCCTGACGGTAGACTTCCACTTCCTTGAAGACATCAAAGGAAATCAAAATTCGTTCAAGAACAAGCGCATATTAGATAGCCAGTAAAACGTAACTATAAACATTATCGCTCCGGATTGGGGGAATTGGAAATAGCTAGAGGTTTGAAATAGAAGGCGAAATTGTGTTTTCTACTCATGAATCCGAAAAACTGATTATAAGTACTCACGTTAGCCTGTTGATAGCAAGTCCCTCTGCTCAGTCCAAAAACGGTCTTATACAAAGTCCTCCACAACGCCGGAAGGTTTTGATATAGTCTCCACAGATTAGACAGCTTATTGGCTTACAGTGTGTGGTTTCTTATCGCGATTAGAGTCTTTTATCGTACGGAAATTCCAACCACTTCAGCTACTTTTACTTTATTAACTGAACCTCATGTAATGGCCAAAATTCCTTGGTGCAAAATGTCCTTCAACATCTCGTTATTTGACGTTATAAAAAAACACAAGCATTTTAAACTGTCGAGATTGTATAAACTATTCACACTTGCTAAGATGTGCTAACAGATCTCGTAGCCATGCATGCACGGTCAGGAAAAGAAAAAAAAGTTTTAGTACTTACAGGTGATGTGGATATCTCTAGATTCTTCTAGAATACTCAGCACTCAACTGGCGCGTAGGTTCGACTAGCTGTAAAAAAAAATTAAAGAGATTAAAAACTACAAACGAGTTTAACAACTGCAACTGTCCAATTGGCTATTTAACAAAAGCGCCCTAAAGGAAGCGACTTAGATCCCAATACCAACCATTTTGTCTGAATCAAATGAGGCTTCTAAGTGTATGGTGGGAGGGGGAAGAAATAGGCGCTCTGTGCTCGTTTGCGCTTCGGAATGATTAGCACAAACGAACGAAGTCAACTCGCTCGTTAGCGATCCGACATGTACATGTACGAGGAAAGAGGACAAAGTGACCTAGTAATTAAAGGAGACGGTCGCTTAAGAGAAGTACTTACGCATGGATTATATCGGATAACGTATTCGATCTTTTTCAAATGGCAAGTTTGCACACTAGCTATGGGCACGGCCCACATGGCCGATGCTTTATTAAGTCCGATTTCTTTTCTATAGCGTGAAGTAACTGAGAATATTATTACTGAGTTCTCCCTATGTAGGATACTGGTCTATCGCATGGTAACCTCAGCATTTTGCTGTTAGTTACTTACACAAGGGGAACAATGAGGCCGTTTAGTTTCTTGTGTAAAGGTGATGGTACACAAACCATTTCTTGCTCTCGTGTAAAAAGCACGCGGACAATAAGGAAGCAATTTGTTCGCGCGCAGTGTTGCATTAAAAATTTTCCCGTAACATTACCTTTACGGAAACAACACAATTAAAGTAGCCCAAAAGACACTGGCTTTTCAATATTCCGATTAAACGTTCGACATGCTAACCACTACATGCATTCCTAACGCTTCCACAACTAAATCAAAGCCTGAGTATTTCAAAACGTGGTCCTTCTCTGGAACGGGAAAGCGGAGTGGGCCGGTTACAAGTGCAGTGGGTATCCAGAAAGACTTTCGGGTAAAGGCAATTTTGAAAAGAGCGAACACTCCCTTCAGGACAAAGTCTGTCTCGGTTTGGGCAAATACATAAATTGATAAGCGACGCATGAAGAAAATATGGCATTGAATTAACACAAATTTAATATGAACTTAGGGCTGACATTTTCCGACATAAGCAATCCTGGTAATGGTTTTTGTATAGTCAGATCGATTTTCATAGATTTTCCAGGGAAGGGTCCACACCACCGTTCATAAAAAAAAATAAATAAATAAATAAATAAATAAATAAATAAATAAATTGGTTTATTTACCCTTCTTGTGGTAGAATTACTAAATAACAAGGGTGGGTCAATAAGTTAAGATGGCGGTGTTGCAGGCATACGAGATGTTAGCAGTCAACAAACATCGAGTCCTCCATTTTTTTTTTTTGGGGGGGGGGGGGGGGGAGATCCTAACCTTTGAAAGCTACTGTGGGGAATGGGGGTTCACTTCATTTTACAAAACCGAATAACAGCTGTAATGAGGTCTGAGCCCCATGTCTCAAATTTAATTATTCCTTCTGAAAAAGGCCAGTTTACTTCGATCGGTGATCTTAAACAAACGAGAGGTATTATCACAGCAAAACTGAATGTTGCTGCCAAAACCACAAGCCTAATATTTGGGTCTGACTATAATTTGCATGATGAACCTACTCAAAGCACTGATCTACTTGATTCATTGTTTTATCCGGTTATGTATTGTGTGTCAACATAGCTTGGACATTTCTTGATCATCTGGGTTACAGCTAAGTCGGGTATTTTAAAACTGAAATAGTGGCTAACACAAACGACCTGTTTACCGAGCTTAATCGAATGGAAATTAGATAAATAAAAATGAAATGTTTGGCATAAAGGCAAAACAATACTATAGAGAGGCTATGAAGAGAGAAGGAAGGTTAAAAGTTGACAAGGTTAAGACTGGTTGAGAACAAACATAACTAGGCCCAAGAGCACTCGAAATAAAAGCTGATGAAATACTTCACATTTCGCTTTGAGCGGCTGCTCTCAGACGCAGACAACACCCGACACGAGAGTAGTCTTCAAAAGAATTCATTCGATTGACCCAACACTTGATCCTCCACGTGCACAGACACAAAAGGTAGGACCAACCTGAACAGCAATGAATAGCACCACACGAAAGTATTGCGCAGTAGCTTTCATCTAAATGGTCACACTTTAGGATTTAATCAACAGACCCAAAAGTCAGAACCACCTTGTACAGCATAATAAACAGCACCACAGGAAAGTACTGCTCAGTAGCTTTCAACTAAATGTTCACACTTTAGGATTTAATCCACAGACGTAAAAATTTGAAACACCACAGGAAAGTACTGCTCCGCAGCTTTCATTTGAATGGTCACACTTTAGGATTTCATCCATTTAATTCGCAACTGTTAAGCTAAATCACGCAAGAAAGGAACGCTCATCGTTCTCCAAACTTGGGTTTTTTTTTTAGAAAGTTTGGAATATCTCAGTTCTGAAAGTAGTAAAGTACGAACTGACCGCAAACTCGAGTATATTAATTATTATTTATTTATAATTCAGCACACTTTTCATGAAAATTGTAGCATTTAGGTGTCACGAGCACGGGACTAAACTGATAAAAACTCTAAGTCGCCGGAGGGACAATTAGATGCCAGTCTTTCGTCTTTCTTTTTTATGCCGATCTTTTGTTCATTTTCCACGATTTATCTGCGAAGAATTGTTTTTAGATTGTGCGGCTAGAGAGCAGCTTTTTTCCTTACAATGAAATAGAGTTGTCCTTCGTGGTCGGGATCGGGAAAAGGAACACTTTCCTAGACGCTTAAAACTCGTGTATCTTTCTAGATCCCCGACAAACTTAGCGGCCTAAGCTCATCTTCCATGCTCCTCCAACCGGCAAAAGTAGATTTCATGCATTTAACGAAGGAACGGAAAAAAAGTAGAGTTCGTCTTTATCTCCAACGGTCTACATGAATTTGTCATCCCTGTCAGGAACGGCAGAACGGTAAAACTAATTTTCAGCTTGCCTCAGGCATAATCTATAAATATCAACGTTTAGATTTAAGTATCAAAACAATTCTTTAGTTTGGCGGTGGGATTGTTCTCACCCACAGTAGCAAATTTAACAGAAGCCGACGTATTAGCAGCCTACAGATGATGCCGGGGACACGAAAGTCTACAAAAGACTAAAAAGCTTTACAGGATACTCAAGAAAGACGTTTGGCGGGATGATAAGTGATTGAAGGCTTCGACATTCCAGTTCGTTTGTCTTGGTTGCTGATACAGGGTCATACAGTGAAAAAGGAGTGCGTGCTGTCGAATGTTCTCTCTTAACTTTAGTGCCCATAAGCTATAAATTCTTTAGCTCTAATGAAATGAAATCAGCGAAGCGCTGTGGTCTGTACTCCCTTTAAAAACCACAAAACTTTGGGCGACTGATTAATTTTTACCCCGCTGACAACAATAGATTCATTGTCTTAATATTTCTTAGAGTGACTTCATTGATTTGTTTAATAAAACAATTAAGATTTTGTGCTGTAGCTGTCTTAGTCAAGTTGCCATATTTTCTAAAATTTAGTTCTTTTAGAACAAACCAGTGTTCACAAACGAACTGCACAGCCGATAACTGTCTCTCTGCTTACTGCGCATGCCTCGCACAGCATAATAAATTGTACAAGAATCTGATAGGACTTCGCAGTTGAGTGAATCATCGGAGGAATTCATCCACAGACCAGACTAAAAATGTTAGAACCATTTCGTTCACAGAAAACTACAGTTCTGAAGCTTTCATTTTACTAGCTGCTTTATCTACAGTCTCAAAGACCCCTCAAAGGTTAGAACAAGAAGCTGCACAGGAACGATCTGATCAGTATAGCTTTCATTTGATACTGATTTAATTGTTACAGTTGATGATTTCATCCACTGACTCAAAAGTACGTACGAACCATGCATCTTCTACAGCGTACCAAACAATACATCAACAGGAACTGAGTAATGCTTACTTCAATGCCATTCACCTGAATTTATGCTCACAAATTAACTTGGTTCTTAATCCAAGTCATGTTTATTTTTAACGCATGGTGATCAAGACGCCCTAAAATTAATAACACGTATTGGATAATTTAAATTATATGTTTTTTTTTAATAGCACAGATCAGTGGGAATCAATGTTCTCTGCCGCTTGCTGAATCCACCAGTGCGTCCTGGTATCTTATATTCTACGATTTCGAGCCAGTCTTTTTAAAGTAAGACCACTTCAGCAAGAATAAAAATCAAATTCTGGAATTTGAATACCGAGACGTCAAAGACAGTGCTAATCGGCGATTTTCATACACTGATCCCGGAAAAAATTTCGCAGTCCGGATTTTTCAATAGCTGGCAAAGATGTTTTTACTTGTACTGAACAGTTTGAGCACGGGAAGCAACCGGACTACCAAAAGCCTTGACAATTATCCTGCGGCAAAATCTCAAATGGACAATCACAAAAGACTGTAAAAGATACACACTTCCTTTCCCAAACATATCCTTCAGATTTTATCAATAAAATCTATGGCTTACGAATATCATTTAACTTACAGTTTCAAAAGATTATCAGTTTTCTTTCTCGAAAACTGATTCACTCAATAAACGGAATATTGGCGCCGGTCAGGCTGCCTTTGTCGCTTTATAATTAAAGACTGGGCCTGCAAATACATCCATTTTTCATTGAACAGATGACATGGGTCATGATTTCAAATAAAAGTGAAATGGTTCACTGCCTTGACAGCTGGATGGTACTGCATAGTTTCGAGGAAATCGGGAAAAATGTACAAACACTTCTATTTTGGACAATGGCAGAATTTATCTCTCCATCATACATCACGGACCAGTAAATATTTTTTCGTATTCCGGTGTATTGACTCAACTGAAGTTGTTGACTTTTCTTTGTCGGGCCAGCCATCAATGACCTTATTTATAAACTTAGTTAATGGAAATCGAACAATACGCCTACCTTAAACTAACATCAAACGAGCATCTTATCTACGAAACAGATAAAATTCTCACCACTTTCGAGGAAAATCATGAGTTAACTGAGTGAATATTCAGGCAGTCACTAGAAGTATCCGTTCAATACAGGCAAATTTGGCGAGATGTCTATTTTGCATGCTCTTTGCTTTGCACGTCGAAAACCCACTTTCAACTCCTCGAAATAAAGCTTAAGAATTTTGATTGAAATTCTCTATTTCTCTGTTATTCTCAAGCAACGCGGCAGTTTGTTTTCAGTGGGTGCTTTTGACTTTGAATTGCAGTTCTTGAACTTCACTACCGGAGTAGCAGCGGTGCACATTGCATGGTGAACTTCAATAAATACAGAGGACGCAAAATTAAGCATGCTTGCTTTGAATCCCTGATGGATAAAACCTTCGTGCCTTACTGGCATTAGTCTCCATTGACACCAAATCCCCTCAAAGTTGTTCAGAATTGATCACAACACTAGGACTGAAAACTAATTTGCGATCTCTGACTTCAAAAACACAATGTTGCATTTATGCGACTGTCAGCAGTTGACCCAACTGACAACCACTGTTGGCCATTTTTCTGATTCCAACCGGTCAGTCGTTTAAAGACAGTACGATCCACGGTTTTCGCTATAGAGTTTAGTGTCTTACCCACTTATACGACTCCCAGTCCTGGCCAATCTCGTCAGTAGTACTCCGGACTGTTTCTAGATCCGTGATGCCAAACGCGACAAACACTTGTTACTAGACCGCACAGCCCGTTTCCCTACACAACAGGTAGTAGGTACTCCGAAGTGTTTTACACCTAAGAGTTAAAGTATCCTGTGTAAAGTCGATAATAAATGGTTATCATCGATACTCACTTGACTCAGGTTAAGACCTCTCTCGTGCTCACATGAGCTACTTCTCGATTTCTTCAAACGCACTCGTTCACCTGTAACATTTTTAAAACAAAAACTGAATGATCGATGAAAAAGATTACGTGCCGGGTCAATATCGCACTGTCAATATTGAGCAATTATTTACGCCCCCAAACTTTCAGTAAAACAGAACGTCGACGGAAATATTTCAGCAATTTTTCACCTTGACATTTTGGGAGGCATTTTTTTGTCAAGGTTAATCGTAATATCCGGTGTGCGAATAAACTACTTAAAATTAATACAGGCATGGATTTTGTGCTCATAATATGTTACTTAATGTATCAAAACAAACCATGTGAACCCAGTTTCTAATGCTCACCCTCGGGCATATATCGGAAAGGTATTTTTAGTTGCAATTGGGGATTTTGTGTGAACATGAATGACAAAGAGGAACTTAAAAAATAACTTTATTTTATTTCCTTTTTGTTTCAAATGTTTTCATTGCATCATTTCACTGAAAAATCATAATCGCTATTGCAGATTTTAAAAATTGCGTACGTACAAATATAACGAGATCAGTTATTTCAAGCATCAATATATTTCTTTATTCTTTCATAACAAGCCCAATCCATCTATTTTAATTAATGTAATTTCTTTTGTTCTCATTCAAAGAAACACAAATATTTTACCAGTCTGGCCCACATGCATGAATAAAAGAAGTAAACAGCTAGAAACGATTAAGACCGATTAAGATTTAAGTGGACTAATATATGAATCCAAAACTACATGGCCACTTGACAAATATACGAGGAAGAGAAACAAATTTAATCGGGTCAGGAGCTCCTGCAGGGAAGTCTTGTTTAATTTTATTCTGAGCACATCCAGTAAACCAAGCGAATACATTGTAAACAGAAACTCCATCTTTTCTTTTTCTATATTCCTTATTACATTGCTGACACCCAGACTCATTAAGAGCCAGAACACTTCTTGCACAAGTGACCGAAGTTTTCTTTTCTCAAACCGCAATTACCAGATCATATTAGAGATGAAAGCTCATCTTAAGACGTAAAAACTCGTCCAATATGAACCCTGTGAAGGACGGGGTTCCGGTCTAAAAACGAAAGGGAAAGTCACACGGATATCCTTCTCAAATTAATACAGTAGACTGGTAAACCAGGACGGGATTTTAGACTCGTTTTCGATTGATGTAACATTTTTTTCATCTTCATTTAATATTTGTCGTATTTGCGGAAAAGATACCTGTCCGGTAATTTGTCGTTTTTGATTGATACGATGAAGGAAGGTAACGTCAATAAAAGTGACTTGGTCAAGAACGTGGTACCACGGCAAATAACGGCAAATATCTTACCTCTCACTTTGTACATAGAGGTTAATCCGATAATTTAACCTTAAAATAATAATTCTAGAGCACCACGTCTCCCGCGAAGTCTCTACGGTAACAAGAGGAACCTTAACTGCATATCTAACGCGAAACGGGCACGCTCAAGTCATGCTTCTTTGAGAGTACGAACGGTGCCAATATAAAAACAAAAGGTCGTGCAGTCTTTTTTCCCTCTCTTCTCTCTTTCGCGGTATTCCAAACCTTACTCGGGGCCACCTTGCGCCGTGTGTCGATGTCGTCTCACGAAGAGTGCCCAAGTTTTCATCAAACACCTTTTTAAAAAATCGGCTTGATATATTTTTAACGTTTACAAGTGTCTCCACGGAGGAGATAAGCTTTACAGCGGATAATCCACTGAGAATATTCTTGTTATATATGTGAAAAACTGAATAGCCTCCAACTAAAACAAAGTATCTTGACCACTTTAAATGTTGCGTGGTAAATTCGTCTGGGCGTCATTTTTTCCGCCAAATCCGTGTGCAACAATGCCTTCCCGACGAAGTTGTGCACTGTTATATGAAGATCTGAAGTCTTCGATTCGTTTCTTTTCGCCACTATTTTAAAACCCTTGGCAGGAAATTGCTTTGTAGTTTTTATGGTCTATGCTATTCAAGGTTACGGTAATGTTTGACTGTCACAGTCTCGATGACTGGAACGCAATTTCGATGATCGTTGCCAACTGGTTGTGTTCTTCCAATCGCAATCAGCGTGACTTTGATTTTCCATCGTCAAAAAATGCATCATTTATAAGTGAGGTCAATGGCTTTAGCGATACAATCCAAAAGAGCAACATGTAATGAAAGACCGACAGAGCAGCAAGTTTACTCTCGGGGGCTTATCGGTTGCTAAAGGTTTAATATTGTGAGTTCAATCTACACTGAATATTACTCAGGTTCAGTTAATTTCAGGTAATTGACTGTTGACATAACTGGCCAAACGCGTGGATCTGAAACTCTTTACTAATTAAATCATAACACATTGAAATAAACGTTTTTTCTAACGTCGTATAAATCAGTAGCTGCAAAGATTTCAGAAAAAAAAATCGAAGAGAGATTACTACCTCGGTGAATAAATTTACATTCTACGAGAAGCTTAAGAGAAGTTATCTTTTGTATTCATTGTTTGAGCAGGTATTCATTCTCTGACAGTTCTCATCAGGCCATTTGAATTGCGAAGCATACGACTCAGACAAACAATATGCAAGTCACAACATAAGATCATTTGAATCAGACTGCCGAAATAGTAGTCACTTGACCTTGGTCTGGATAAATGTAGGTCTTAAATATAATTATCCGGCTAATAATGATTACATAGTCCCAGAAAAGCTGTTCTTATGAGATCCAAAACAAATTATATATTTAAAACATGATAAGATTCTCTCAAGGACTGAAACCTTACGTTACGCAGTCGGGGCTAACTCATAAGCCTGTGGATCATTCGTATGAAATCTTAGAGTGTGACCATTCAAATGAAGGCCAGTGAGCTTTACTTTCATGTAATGCCTGCTTAGTGAAACAAATTGTTATTCTGTTTCCAAAAAGGTTAAAAACGGTAAGTTTCTGTATTCGATTCAAATGGCCTACTTGTAGGAATGTCGGGAGAAATTTCGAAAAGCAAGCTTACCTGTTCTATTCCATACATCTTTCGAACGCGGCCGTCTTCAATAGAGATTAAGATAGCCCTAAAAGCCCGCTAGGTTTTACAGCCAAAAGCGAAGAGCACAAAACTTTATGAAAGTTGTCAACGTTATGTGTCACTTCCACACGCCAACAAAACTAATAATTACGCAGCTCACACGCCCTCAGCAGGGCGGAATCACATAAGGGGTTGCTATTGTGTAGATTGTTTATCTGTCTGCAGGTAACTTTTGAAAAAACGTAAAGGACAAAGTGGTTTCTTCCGGACCCGCCTAGATCAGGCCTACGCAATTTTGCTGCTATTCTCTTCTGGCTTTTGTAAACTTTCAAAACTAATACATATTTTTTCTAAAGATCAAAGTTCAAAGAGTGGAGCTGAGGACAGTTTTTGTGGAAAGTGTATTAGTTGGAGTACATCTTATCCGCTGGATTAAGCTATCCATTCTTTGATCAACTGGGGCCTGTAATCTATCCTCTGCAAAATGACAAATGAGGTATAGAAACTATTAAAGACGGTGAGAAACGCATTTACCTAAAAATTCCACTTAAAATTTCAAGTAATTAACACTAGGACTTCTTCCGGACCCGCCTAGATTAGGCCTACGCAATTTTGCCTTTGTAAACTCTCCTTTTTAACTGAGCTCTGTGTTCTACCCGTACAAACTGAAAAATGTGGTCTAGCGGCAGGGCAAGTTTGCTGAGAAACAAAAGCATTCCACCCGCAAGAAAGGCTGATTGTACTTTCTGGTTGTTGCCACTTCTAACCTTCTCGGCTTTCAACTCTGAGATTCTGGTGCGATTATTCTCCTATGGACGGCATGCGCAAGCATTTCCTGGAATTCGACATTTCGTCGTATTCCACTGGTGAAAATTAATGACCTCAAATTTATGATTTTGTCTTTGCTTACGAAGATGGAAGATTTCTATTCAGTTGAATAATAAAGCAGTCAACAGCCGGAAATTATTGCTCAATCACTCATGCGCACGCGGTTAATTAAAACATCAGTTATCCAGTCTTAAAGGGTTGAATAAGCTACCCTTTACAATACCTTTATAAGAAGTCAGCACTGCTCACTGAATATCTTGCATCTCAAAAGCTACGTGCACACTTTGGATTTTATCCATGTTAGATCCAACGACGCATGGCATAATAAGCGGTACCGCTACGACAGGAAATTAAGTAGAGTTGAACACAGGCCCTCCAAGCTCACACGTAAGCTCACGTTAGGAGAGAGCGACGAACCTTTGAATGTAAGCAGTGTTGAGTTATTGTGGGTGGTCGTTGAGAATCTGAACGCTTTGCAAGACTTTGTATGGGGAATAAAATTTCGCAGATCCCTGGCGAACGTCAAATATAGCTATCATTCGATAAAATGAAAAAAACTGACTAATCTCTAGCGTATCCTTATATGGTTTGGTGTTATTCCACCCTTTGGGGGTTTCTTTGACACCACTGTTGTTCCCTTCATCCGACTCATTAGAACTGAGTGGCGTACATCCAAAGCCTGATTCACAAAACGGTGAAGTAACCCTCACGCACATATATAATAATACACCAGGGGCGAGTCATTTTTTAATTTTATTTTATTGAATTATGAAAGTTAAAATTTAGCATTATTCAATGTTCGGAATCGACAAAATTATATTCCCTACACAAAGTCTTTCACATGCATTCAATCTGAGAGGCCTCCTGTAGCCCAATACCACATGCATCCCACTGGTTATTAATCATTACTCGTTCTCTAGTGACGTGAGCTTGCGATGCCTGCGTCCTTTCTGAGACCGATGCATTTTATAAATGTAACAATGGTCAACAATAATTTTGTTTAAATTTAAATAGCCTCTCTCGCAGACGCTCTTTTGGCTCGTCGTCGAAAGATTGCGTGACAACCCAACAGAGCGTCTGCTAGTAACGCTAAAATTTATACGATGCGCCGGACTTGAAATAAATCATTTTACACTCTGGCTCATTGCAAATGCCATCATGGTTCTGTAGAAACTCAATTATGCTGATATGAGGTTGGGTAGCGTAGCGCATGCCACTTGATATATTGAACGGAATCTTAGTGGTAGTACAATTTTAACAGATAAATGCTACTTGCTTAGGGAAATTAAAATCACTACCAGATTATCCCATATACAGTACCATCGAAAGCCGATCTAAGTAAACCGCAGACAATTCAGTTTAGGTGGCTCTTGAATGTGCATCAAGGATAATTTTGTTCGGTAAGCACACCCAGTATAATAAATTGAAGTTCCACTTCGTAAACAGTGAAGTTGAACTTCACTGATCTCAGTGTGATCTTATCTCAGTTCATATCTTATCATTTATCTTGGACACTGAGAAGCTGAGAATAGTGCTTGTTAGTGTAATAACGAAAAACAAAAACAAGTGATGTCCTCTTGCATATACTGTATTCCCATGGCCAACATATGCGACAAGTAGAGATTCATGCGATCAGACGACGGGAAGATATCCAAAAACACTAAACCGAAATCAGTATTTATTCACTCTAGCAAATCTACAGTAACTTCTGCTGTAACGTTTAAAATAACTCATTCTTTTGTATCCCATTGCTTCAAAGCCCGAATACTTTACCCACTAAATGAACTTGTGGTTGAACTCGGAAAGGTTTTTAAAAGGCAAAAGGTAAACATTTATTACGCTCGACTTACCTTGTTCAAAGTATTTACTAGTACAGTTGCGGTGGTCGACTAAACCAACAAGTCGGCGACCAATTGCTGAACTCCAAACCCTTTAAAATTATCCAGAATCTTCCTCTCTTTGCCCACTTCAACCAGACCGTAACAGGCCAAGGTGTTTGATCGAGCACACTTCCAACGAGCGCGCAGCTTTCAATCGTCAACGTTGAGAGTAGCGAAACCTGTCTTTCATCACATGCATTTGTTTACTGATATTGTTTCCATAAAAACGCCCACTTTCAACAGATAATTATGAAGAGGCATCAAATGTACACTTAATGGATGTTTGATGACTTTAATTAAATTTTAAAAACAGCGACAAAAGCGCGGGGACATTAGAACTTCCGTCCCTAAACAAACGGAATAAAAACATTTTATAATCTCGTTTTCTTTTCTTCATAGGTGTAAATTGATTCCGGATCACTTTTCCTAAACAACAGGTTTTACTGCTGTTTTCCATGGCACAAAATACACGGCACATGCACAATATTATCATTATTATTCATTTCTAGATAATCCGGCCTGGAGTGCCCCCGGTGAGGTGGGGTGGGGGGGGGGGGGGAGAGAGAGGAGGGGTACTCCTTATAATAGACTATACGGGGAGGCTCCGCCCGAAAGGGATACCTTTTTTAGGTTAGAGGTATACAAAAGGATAGAGTATTTTTACGACCTGAAGTAAAGAAAAGGGTAGGAGAAACTGCCATTTAGGTATTTAAATCTCGAACAAACCCAACGAAAAAGTGTTTCTGTGGGTATATGAAATTGGTACCATTTGCTATGGAAGGTATATGAAAGGGTTAAAACCTTTCCTGACAAAAATGGTAGATAAAGGGTAAGGTTTTGCTTGGGGCGAAGCCTTCCCTTATAAAACTTTCTTGAGCACCCCCCTTCCCCCGATGGGGGGGGGGGGGGTTCATGCAAGAACACATTCTTGATAAATGATTTTCTTTAAATCGTTTTTGATCAAACAAACAGGTTGTGAGCATATTGAGGGATATCAACACCAAACTGCTACTCTGCTGTCTTGAAAATTGTACGTTTTTCTCAACGTTATCATGGTTCGGTAATTAACCCGGAAATTCTTTGGTTGTACATTAAATGCTAGCAATTTTACTTTACTTTATTGAATTCGTAGCAACTAATACATAGAAAATTAAAATAATAAAATAAGAATATCCTAAGCGTCAGCAACTGGAGCAGAAAACAGGACGATGTCCCAATTGATATTCAGCCCCAACTAAAAGTATTCAAAATGATAACAAAATAGAGGCATTTAATAAATTATCATATAATTACAATCAAGTTATTTTAAAGTGAATTTAACAACTTGCACCCTCACCGCTTGGGGGATTGTAAGAAAGGGTTTTGTTATCGCAAAAGTCTAAAAGCCTCCTTTAAAAGTGTGAAGTGAGTCCACACTTTTTATGCCCATTTGGTACTTTGTTCCAGAAATGGTTTGCGAGCTACCGAAAGCTATTATGGGATTTTGGAATACATGCATTCACCTGGTACAGTGTAATAAGCATCTGCAACTACCAGAGGCTACTGACGTGACTAAAAATTATCCCACCTATGGTCTGACCTTTCGTTGGCGACCACACTTGAACGAGTTACCCGGCTTAAAAAAAAAATATGAAATTGACTTGAATAATGTGATCACTGGCGTCAGAATTAAAGGTTAGTGAGGAGAATAACTTTCTTACATTTCTGTTCACTGTAGTTGCAACTAAAAAATTCGCTTCAGGAGTTTTACCCGATCTTTTACAAGTGTAGTCCGTTGTATGTCACAGACCGTAAGTTGCGTGACCGAGAGCGGAGGCAGTTCAGGAATGTGGCATTTGTGTGCGCCCGCGTTCCTTCGGTGAGAGGTCTGAAACGACGCATGTCATGATGTCACGCATTCGGGTAATGGCGGCAAAAGATTTGTCTCGATTTGTCTGCGATTTGTCTTATATAAAACGGATAGACAGTTTCTTCTCTATTCTCACCCAGTTTTTCGTCTGTTGATAGACTAAACAAGAGGAATTTCAAGTAATGATAGACAAAGAAGTGATATTTATGAGGTAAGTTTGCATTTTCAGGGAATGGTTGTGAATGTAAAATATTGTGCGCGTTGCTGTGTTGTAAAGTCGCAAATTGCACAAAGGGACTGTCTCGCTTTCAGTAGACCACTGGAGTAAGATCAAGGGATTGCAATTTGTGTTTCTCTAGAAACGAGCGAATTTATACGATCATGTCGACTGCTATACTCAATGTCGGCAAGTTGACTTCGAACGTGACGTGCGGTGCGCGATAAAGATATTGCGTGACGGTAAAGTGAAATAGATCTAAAAGATGGATGATTCTTTTTCTTGGTTTCATTTTATACACTGTCATTTATGCTTTTTTCTTTAAATAAAGTTTTGTTTATCGTAAATCCCGGTCAAGCGCAATAAACAGCCTGGAATGTATCACTGTCAAAGAGTACATGTTGACGTGATACAAAACACTGCCCGCGAAATTTTAATTTACTCAGGGATTCTCATATATTTAATATTTTGTGACGGAAAACTAAAGGGGAATTAGAATATAGCAGATTTTTTAAATCTGATTATCTCAACTTTGGGAAAATAAAAAACAATCAATACTGATGAATCTCAAAAATACACCTTTTTTCCCCTTCGGTTTGACTTTCCGTTCGAGGCACTAACGATAGGTACGATCAGGTGGGCACCGAAAATGGATCTTTTTGAAGATGCTGTCCAGAGTGGACAAGACCTTGTCCACACTACTATGCTCCGGATAAAAGAGATGTGCTTTCAATTTTTCAGTTTATCTGGATTAGCGTGAACAAGGCCTAAGACGAAAAGAGTTTATTGTTGTGTTGTATAATTTGTGTTATCATGGAATAAATTTAAATAAAGATCCATTCATCAAAGGTGCAACAACACAATCCATCGCCTTGCGCTCGGGTTGAATGTAATTTAAGCTTTTGTGAAAGGGGTGGGGATGTTTGTTGGTAAATCTGAATCAAGACCCCAAGAGGAGACCAATCTGGGCATTGGTCAAGCTATATCGGACCCCCAAATGATACTATTCTACCAACACAGACAAATGTCAATGTACAAGTGATTGTTGTGGAGAATCAACCTCTCATGGCCAGGCAAATGAGTTTCTAGGAAATGTTTTAACATTTAAAAAAGGGGAAGAACGACAAGTAATTTGCTGATTTTGTTAACTTTTTTAATTTGAATGACTAACAAAATACTACAAGGTATGTGTGATTATTGTATGTACATTTTGTTTCTTTTAGGTTCTGAAATTAAAGATTTGCTAAATTAATACTGCCCCTTGTTTGTTCAGTCTATAACTGAATTGTTTTATTATGAGAAGCTAAGCTGATCAAATTGTTATCACATTTCCAGTTCATCTTGTTCGACGTCCGAGTGAACCCTGTGGTGCCCCTTTAAACCGGAGAAACAGGCAAAAGATTTGCTGCATCGCTTACAGTGGTATGGTCGATCTCCAGTATGAGTTCTTGTGTGACTGCGCAGCGTGACCGCCTGAGTGAAGCTTTTGTTACAGTGATGACACTTAAATGGCTTTTCGCCCGTGTGAATGCGCGTGTGGGTTCTCAAGTTCGAGTACTGCGTGAACGCCTTGTTACAAAACTGACAACGAAACGGACGATCCCCGGTGTGAGTTCGGATGTGATCCCGAAGATGCGAAGATTTTCCGAAGGATTTCTCGCAGTGCATGCACTGAAATCGCTTTTGCTTTTGCCTTCTCTGTTCTTCTTGCGGTGACGTCAGTGCGTGCGACGAAGGTGGAAGTGAAAGGGCAAACTGGAAAGCCGCTGGATTGTCCGCGGGTTCAGCTTTCTGCTTATGAAGCAAGGGAGAGAATCTTTCCTCACCGAGTCTGCAAACCATATCCTGCGGTTTCATCTGCGCCAGGTGGTGCTCGTAAAGGCGATCGGGATACATAGTTGTGACGCAGAGCTGACAGTTGCAGCGCGGGCCATCTGGAAGGTGAGCGAAGTTAATTTTTAATAAACCACCCTGGAAAGATTTCGTCAATTAAAGTCAAATAAAAACACGCTGCGGTACCCGGACAAATAGATTTCAAACACAATAACAAGCGGAACGTATTTAAATTAACGTATTGTATCAAACTTTTATGCAACTTTGATGATTTTATTATTGTTGGTGATTTGCAGTGGGAATTACTGTTTGCTGTTAATTTCCCGGTGGATATTACTTTAAGAATCCAATTTTGAAGACATTGCCTTCCGCCTTAAAATTAAAATTAAATTAATCGTTCTGTCCCCAGAGAAGAATTAACAATATTTCACGCACTCAGGGCGGCCAGATTATTTTAAAATAACCTATAAATTTTTATTGGTGTGATAAGTTAAGCTCTTAAAAGCGAATTTTTATTTTACGTTTTGTTCTCATTTCGTAGAATAATCCTTTACTGTTTTTTTTTTTTGTTTTTCATTTTTTAATACCTTGTCAAGTTATAATTCTCAGTTAATATGCGAATCTGTGTGATTTGTTTTTTCGGTCTTTCTTAATTTTGCCACCTGTGCCTCTGTTTTCAACAAAAGGCAGCGTGTGAGTCCAACGCTTACACTTGAAATTAATGAAAGAAAGAGTTTTTGTTTGTGTGTGAAATCTAAAATATCACTTTTCTCACCTATAATTATTTTGAAATTCGTGGGATTATCTTACACCAATGAGCATGCTTCGAGTTTCTTTAAATTGACATATTACGAAATTTACATATAACACTTGGACTGTTTTCGATCCTTGTTAAAAGTTGTTTGGTCTAAAATTGAAATGTGTTTTTCTTTTTGTGGTTTGTCAAATGTAAGAAACTATTTCACAGATTTCTCAATTGACTACAAAATTTAAGCCAAAAATATTAAGTGGAAAAAAAAAACTTAGCATCGATGTCGACCCGGTTTTAGTTAAATTTTCTCCATTTTTGTCGAGCTTAATATTTTTATTTCTCAAGTGGCAAAAAAATCCGGGTAGTCTATGCAGGTAATTTATTATAGTAATTTTTAATCCATTTGTTCCTGTTTTCTCCTTTAAGTAACTCAAACTGTTATCCTCTTTTAAAAACTAAAATATTGGCTTTTCAAGTACTATTCGTGGACTATAATTTCTCTAGGTGCTAGATACAGATGCAGAACTGAACGAACCTAAACTGATAAGTGACTAGGATTGTATCGTATCAGTCTTCTCAGCCGGTTAGTTATAAAATGTTTTTGTTCTTGAGATATCACTTCCCAGAAGTGTTTTAAACCGTATTATTGCGCCTTACATTCGGGTTCTGCACACGGACAAAGAACGATGTTTGCTTGAACACAAAACGAACAAATGGAGTTTCCATCGACTTAAAAACAAACTGAATGTCGAAATTAAAATGTGTGCCTGAAGCTCTTGGAAGAATAATTCCGGACTCACAAAAACCTGTCAGAGTCTGTATTTTCTAAAACAAAGACGGATGTCAAATGTCAAATGTTAAAAAAATGGATACGAATTCATCACTTTTAGTACGGTGAATGTTCAAATACGGCTTCTTTACGGATTTCGATGCTTACACTGGGGTTCAAAAAATCGTTGAGCAAAGTGTAACAGAACTTGAAGTGATTTCCTTCGATTGTGTCCTTTATCTGTTAAAGGCAAGAACAACACCAAAAGCGAATCTAAAATAGGCCCTTTTTCAACGTCAGAAAGAAGTTTCGGGTAATTTAGTTTCTGATTCAATATTCTGTTCAAAGAGTACTTTAAACATGCAGTTTGCATTTGGGCGAAAGTCTTTCAGTATAGTTATTTTCCGTTAAAAAAAAATAGAAACATTTAATCATGGCTTCACTGCAACCGCTTAATTAGTCTGTGTACTAATCTAACCTGCAATGAAACCGTGTTTATGAATTGGAATAATGTTTCAATGCCAGCTTCAGCAACTTACAACGCAGGATTTTTTAAGTTAAATATATTTTTCGCTAAATAACTGTGAATGCCAAAGGTTTCACTGATTAAACCTGGTTGGTCGAATAAAACCCCTGAATGCAGGTGAAGTACGTGAATCAAGAAATAATCAACTACTTTTTTCCCACTCTTTTCGCAGTTCATAACCTTTTCTTTGTATTCCACGAAATAAGGGTGTTGATTAATAATGTACCGAACGTTGGTAACAATTCCCTCAACCGGAGGAATTAAGACCCACCAGAGTTCTCCAAAGATCTATTACGTGTAACCAGCATTCCGCAATACGGCCCGTCGAACGCATCCTTATCGTCTAAACGAGGTCAAGACAACTAGAGGGTAGATGATGCGGACACTTACCTCGTAGTAAAACTGGTAGCCTTGAAACTCCGTCCGAAAAGCAGGCAGAGTCTTCGTGTTCCGATAGATGTCGAAAGCGGAGCCACTCGTTCCTTAACAGGACAGAGTTATCTGTTAACAAGGCCATGGAAGACGGGGCTGCACCTCGAGGCTTAATTAAAGAAAAGAGAAGGAAATTCGTTATTAGTCTTTGGAGGGAACAGTGCAAAGTCTCAGTAGCCTTCAGATGAACATTAAAAGACACAGGGAAAAATGGTTTTAGTAAGTTTGAGTCTTGCTAAGCTCCAGTTTTTGAGTGTGTAAAAGAAACCAAGCGCATGGCGACCATAAGATTCACAAGGAAGCCGTTGGGCAGTACTCTCCTGTGGTACTATTTACTGTGATCTAAAAGATGTTTTAAACTGAGTCTGTGGTTGAAATCCTAATTTGTGACCATTCATATGAAAGCCACTGAGAAGTGCATTTTATTATTCTGTATAAGGTGATTCTAACTTTTGAGTCGGCTGCGTGGATGAAATCCTTATGTGTGACCATTCAAATGAAAGCTCAGTGATGAGCAGTACTTTCCTGTGGTGCTGTTTATTATGCTGTACAAGGTGGCTCTAACGTTTGAGTCTCAAATGAGAAGTACTTTCCTGTGGTATACCGTTTATTCTGCTATATACAAGGGGGTTCTAACTTTTAACTATGTAGATGAAACTCAAGTATGCCCCTGATTCAAAATGAAAGCTACTGAGCTGTACAGGGTAGTTCTGTCTTTTTAGTTGTCGGAGGGATTCCTAAGTTGTGACCATCAAAGTAAAAAACCACTGAGCAATTCCTATTCCATGTTACTTTCCTGTTAAACTGATTGTTTCTAAGTTGTCACTTGTGGCAGTAGACTGATTCGTTAAGAGTATAACCACTCAAATGGGAGCTCTTACACAGCGCATGTTCGTCTCTGTGGTACTTATTACTATACTGTATACAACTGCTGTAGAATGTGGTTCTAACTTTTTAGCCTGACTAGAAGACTGTGCATAGATGCAATCGTAAAGTGTATCCGTTCAAATGAACGTCTTTAGTAGTTAGTGTTTCAGTTCTGTAATGCTCACTGTTTGTTTTCAGTCTAATATAACCGAAGTTCTTTTACCAGTTTTCAACGAACGACATCTGTGGAAGGAAACTAGTCGACTGATGCAAGCTCAAGTCCAAATAAATTTGGCTTTTTCATTTGCCTGAAATTAAAAATCGGAAATACCTATTATTGAAATTTTGTATCAACATTTTCTCCGGCTTAAAGCAAAGGTTTCAAAATAATTGTCATTAACTAAGAAACGTGGAACTTTGCATGTGTCATTTGAATAAAGACTTACTATTTTTTGACATTTTCAGTGTCAAAAATAAGAATTGAAAACACCGATAATTGAAATTTTGTATCAAATTTTCTTTGATGTCGTAGTTATCAAAATAATTGTTCTTTAAGATGTTCAATTTTCTATCGTTGGTATAAAAACATCAAATGGAAGAATGGCTACGATATTTTTTTATACTGACACATTTTGCTCGCGGCAAAACTAGCCATTTTTTCAACATTTTTCCTCCGGATGCTTAAAATAACTACATTTATATTCAAATTGCATTGAGCGGAACACGAGAATTTACGAATACTGTGGCTCTCTGCTTGAAATAACATGCTTGGGGGCAACAAACGTTTTTTCTTTTCATAAATTTATCGTTTCCTTCAAGAGGTCTGAACATTTCGGTGTAAAAATTTGGCTGTTAGTATTTTCTAGACTTTTCGATACTGGGAAAATTGGCAAAGGTAGGAAAATTTAAAGCTTTCAAGAGCGTTTGTTCTATATGTGCAAAGGAAATAATTACTACTTGTTCAAGCGAATTGTGTGTTGGGAGTATGATACGGGTTGAATATTGTGGAAGGCATTGTGCTAAACGCCATAAAAAAAAAAGTCACAAAAACATTCTCACACTTTGGTGCTTGTTTGATTGTTTCGCTGAAATGGTTTAATTTTACGGGAAATTACACTCATTGTAAAATCAAATTCGAGCCTTCCCCACACCTATTCAGTTCTGAAAAGTTTTATTTTTGCCGTGCAGCGTTAAAATAAATAACAAGCAAGGAACTACAAAGTGTGCGAAAAACTGCAGCTGGAGATGGATTTGATCGCATTTGTCAACATTATATTGTAAAAATTTAATTATTTTTACGTCCTATGTACGTGTCGTAATATTTTGGCAATCGAAGCTCTTTAGTGGAAACGGAAGCTGTCGGATTTTTTTTTAAGATTCGAATTAGTGAATTTTTCTTATTTTTTCCCCTAACGCTGCGCAAATTGTTACATGGTAATTATCACTAGGTTTGAAATTTCACTCAGACAAACATCAAGAAATGGATGCTAGGCGTCGCCACATTTTCATAAACAGTCAAAACTACATACATTTAAATTCTAATCTTTAAATAGTACTTCCTCTCACTAAGAGAAAACTGTCATTGTCTTTGCCCAACAGCATTTCAATTCTGTTTACACTGCCTTGACGAAAGTTGAGTTTTAATTACTGGCCACCGAAATTAAACCGTCATTACTATCTTTCCGGAGGGCTAAGTTTCTAAGACGGTTCACGTAATTCCTTATAATATCAATGTGTTATTTTATGTCCGTCGGGAAAAACTTAAATGCTATTTGCCGTTGAATGTCTGTTGTTGATAGAATCGTTCTTTTACCTGAGGAAGACTAACACCTAATTTTTTCTTGTAAAACCAATACATTGTCCATGGCCAGCGGACAGGTGGTATGAAAAATGAAAACCATCGAGTGTAAGGCGAGATATTGTCTCGATGTTTAAGTAAATTCTTTTAAGTATAACTCAAGGAAACGTACGTCATTTACTAAAGAGAATTTCACTTTTAATCCTGGAGCTGTTAAACAGGTGTTAGAGTGAAAACAACAGGACGTCTTCATCACATAAGAGAAATAATTCAATTCTTGAAATCATGGGATCGATCAGTTCACGGCATCTTAAAAATACTGCCTCTACGATTATAAGTAATGGTTGAAATAATTTCGCACTCGTGAAATACTTTCTCATAGATTAAGCTAATCCAACTAATTTTGACTAAAAAAGCGACCACATCTTAGGAAGTCCTGTGTATCGTTCGGGCGACTTTGATCGGTTATACAATATACGAGTGTAAACGTTTCGTACGAAAAACGAGTGTTGTTTTATTTTTTTTTAGAGGAGTTTAACGGTTTATCATTACACACCAAGTTCACATCGTTGATCTTTCTAGAAACCGCAAGAAACAAAAAGAATCGTTAGAAAAACTTTAACCTCATGCTGAGAAGAAACGCCCCGACGGTTATGAGAATAACAACATTTTAATTAAATGAGTCCGCTGAAGAAACTGCGAAAAAACAATTTTCTCCAAATGACTGCTGGAAACATTCCCATTATATTCCGGCGAGACGTAAGGTTTAGCTCGATGTTGATGAAATAACACTTTTCGTTTAACGAGTTTTATTAGTTTAGAATTAAACTCCAGTGGAACGAAATAAAAAAAGATTGTAAAACAACCTGAAATGTCCCCCGTTTTGTCCATGTTGCTGTAAACCTATCTAACCGCACCACACCCAAACCGGGGTCGGTACAAATACATATGCCCGTGTCAAGCTTCAACAAACCTGGTGAAGTGAACATCGCTCGTCGCAATTTGCCGGAACCTCCACAACTTGGTAGAGTTCCCCGCCCAATGGGGCCACCACGGTTCCATTTGGAAGTCTCCAGGTCGAGCAGCTTCGCAGTACGTTTTGCGCGTCGTGGCAGCTCAGAAATTTACAGCCCGGCGGTAGATATTGCGGAAGACCGTGAGATAAAGACGGATACTGAAATGCCATTCTAAGGTGCTCTTTGCCCTGCGAAGTAGAAATCCAAAGTTAAGAGAAAAGATAAAGTTTACTTCTTCTACCGTGTTTGAGAGCGTTTTCGTGCACTGCACGAGGAAGGTAAAAATTAAAGTTCCAGCATTTTAATCTGCGGATTGAAGAGGGGTGAGTTCCATTTAAGCCTTTTCGGCCAGATTTGAAAGCTCGATTTTCCACTTTGCTTTAGCAGGCAACGAAGACGAAAAGCTAAGATAGAGAATTACATTTCACTTATGACCGGATGCCACGTTTTCGCCATAGACCGTTTTGAATTAATGCCGCGATCTTTAATCATGAATTCTGGTTGAAAGCGACTAGATGGAGCAATTAGTTAGTTGCCGGCTGAAAGCGAAATGGCAAATTAATATCCTTCAAAATGGCCAGAGTAAACGATGTTGGGTAAAATTACTCGGCTGAAACTTTTTTGCGTCTCGTACAGATCAGCGAGCCAGCAATTGAAAACATGCACCCTTCAATGCGGGCGACAGAAGCGAATTATATCGCATCAATATAGAAAACATCTGATTTAGTGAAGATTTAGTTGAACAAACAGAAAAATGGGCTTGAAATAGTACTGTTTCTTTGGTATTTGATGCGGTCAGCGCAAACAAGGTATCGAAAAGAGGATATTCTAATGATCAACGCGATATTCTGCCTTCTATGTACATTTTTGTGTACCAAAAAGAATGCTTCGGGTAACTGGGCAAAATAAGGTCGATGTTTTACGTCTGAAAAGAGCTGCTTTGTTTGCCAACATTTTAAAATAAACGAGTCAGACAATTCTTTCGAATGTTATAAAAAGTCTACCTTCACTACCGTTTTAAAAATTAGAAATCTGAACGGGAGCGAAAGGCTAGAAAAAGATAAAAGTTTCTTGACACCTCTAAAATAAAACCCCTCTCGATAAGATAAACGAGATAAAAATCAAAATTCTTGTACTGCTCCTTGGAGAAAAGAAAGGAGTTGAAATCAAACAAATGAACAAAAATGGGAGAGAGAAAAATAAAATACCTGAAATGATGGCTTCGCAGTACAGAACGTAACCTGAATAGAACTTTTTACACGGGCTTTGGGTCGTTTTCTCTTCCAAGTCAGAAGTTAAGATCTCTTAAAACCCATTACACACCGAATGAACACAAAAAATGGAAGCGAAAATTGGCACAGCTGTAGTCCTATTATTTGGCGACTTGAGCGTCACAGGGTTCGAGCGATTTGGCAATGAATTACTCAATTGTTCTACAGGCAATAAATTATTTATTGCCACTGATACGCTGAGCTAATTCGTTTTTGGACCCTTAAAGTTTAAGCATCTGACACAAAGTTAAGCTTGTCAATTGGATATAAATTATGTTGATTTCATTATGCCGGGTCGCGCTGTTTATGTATCTCTCATTGAAGTTCCTACTTCCGTTTAGCTTGACGGGCTATTTTCGCCATGAGAATTAATTTCTTAACACAGGTGTTGCCTTGCTGTACATTGACAAAAGTTATAGAAACTTTTTCAGTATTATTTAATTTTCCTTGATGATTTATTTGGATTTTGGAATAGGAGGTGAAAAGTTTTTTTTTTTTTTCGCGTTCCTGTCGAGTACCTCGGAAGCCAACGCCAGGGCAAAACCTGAGTACAAAAATAAACTGCGACGAATTTGCTCCGAAAATACGTAATGTACAATTTGGGGCAAGAGTACGTTTATTCTTTTAGGCCATTTCAAGTTTCCTTTCTCTTAACTCCACTTGAAAGGTGAAAAGCACTATTATGGCTCCAATTTCACTTATTAAACAACATTTCTCTCTTCAAATTTGTGGTTAAAATCGATCTATTCAGAAGTTCACTTGTCCCGTTATATACCTGTTCAATTTTATTTTGTAAACAAGGTTTTATTTGAAGTATGAGGCAGACAGATAAAACTCTTTCCTAATTCTCGATCATGGAAAGTAAGGGAAAGTTATATGAAGACTGGGCGATAAAATCAGTGTATCTTTAAAGTTTATTTTCAGATGCTGGTTCAAATTGCATCCGATGTTGGTTTTAATTTACAGTTAAACACTGCAACTCGGAGTTATTTTGTTTTTAACTGTAAATGTTCGCGGCCACAAATAGCCGTTCCCGCCCCCGGGTCACAATACCTGCAAATTTAATAGATTACAATTTTACAGCGCAGTTTCTTCATCACAGCAAAAGACATGACCTTGAATTTTTTTGGTCATTTTTTTCAGTACTGTTTTGGAAATATGAGATCACCGTTTTACGCTAATCGACCAAGTGGCGACAGTTTTCGAGGGTCAAATGGTAGTAAAGAAAAAAAAAAGCTAACCCGTGAAAGTAATTTTTCTCAATTTATGACGGTAGCGTTATGGATCACTAACAAAACAACACCTTTAATTGCCTTTGTGCCACGGAAGTCAAAATTAAGATATTATGATTGCGACACATGAGGGGAGAAAGGGGGTTCTATTTGGTTAAAGCCAATTCTGAATAAAGGATTTTTTTCACTAAGCCTAATTGCCGCGATTTCTGATCGATTTTGTTCGATTTGAGCAGTTTGACGACCAATTTTTTTCTACACGATTTGAAGTTTGCGAAGCCTTCAATTACATTTTATAAGCCCTGGGAAAAAGACAGATGCCTGACATATGCCAAAGAAAAGCCAAATTAAATGAGTTATAACAACTATTTTTCATGTTTAACCAGTATAAAAGATGATTTCATCGTGAACAAACACTATTTTCTGTTTTGCAGTATTCGAACGCGCACAATAACTGCCTTATTGGCTTTAGGTTTTTTTTCGCCTTTATGCTAATTCCAGACAGAAGTCGCCGCAATGAAGGTAAATGAATGACCTGTAAAACTTACAATGGATTCACCAGGATTTCAATTACTCTATACTGAAAGCTGTGCGAACATATTAGAGCTCAAATGGGCAAAGACAAGGCCGCTAATTTGGAAAAGAAATATATAACTTAATAGGAAGGCGTACTAACACAAGGTTGTTGGGCAGTAATAGTTTTTTTATCTTCTCCCGAGTACATTGCAGTTAGAAAGACAATCCGGATTCGTGGAAAAAGTAAACGTTTAAGATACCTGCGGTTGAATACGGGAGAAATCTTGCAATTGAAGGAATGGATTTACTTTAATCGCGCCTGAGAATGCCTCTGGCTCTTCAGGTTCAGATAGGCTCAATGTTTTGAAGTGAATTTCATCTTTTAGTTTAAAATTAAAAATTCGTGTTAAAAAAATATGCGTGCTGTTTTGATACCAGCAGTTGTCGATTGGCTGTAAATCTGTTTATTCAAGCCCCATTCTTCACAGTCAAAATTGACCTCCAACAACACGAATTCATAGCCGTAGCTTGGTGGAAACCTTTGCACGATCTGGTTAAATTTGAGTGGAGGAAAATAACTTACAGATATAACTTAGAGACATTAATTTGACTCCACTGGTCAACTTATATGTCACCTTGTTTTTTTTTTTGTGTGTGTGTGTGTTTTTTTTCTGGGCTTTAAGTTAAAAAAAAATTAATGAGACAGTTTTCAAATTAAGGAGATCATTTACCGTAAATTCATTGACAGGGCATCATTTACTAGAAAAGGTTACTGTAATTCAAAAATCGATTAATACGAAATCTGTTTGCCTGGCTCAAATGCACTTGAAATAAGAAATCTTAACACCCTCAGACAACAAATTAGTTATCGGTTATTCATTTCATGTATTTCTCAAGCACGTGTGTAATAATCGCAAAGTATATTTATAGCCAATCACAATTAGAACTTTCTGTTTCGCTTTGTACCCGAAAAAGGTTCGCTTGAGATACCGCCTTTCATTAGACAGTGGAGAAGCATAAAACTAAGGAAATTAGTGTCACTTAAGCCCTTCGACACACTCTTACAGCGCACAGTTCTTTTGAAACTGTGTTTGCTTTGTAATCAGTTGTTATTATAGTCGAGGAAATATTGAGAGATTTTGAAAACATTACCAGAATTATCATATATTGCTTGGCCGTGTACAGTAAACAATGGCAGCCTTAAATTTGATTTTCCTCTTGGCTGATTGCACGTTGTGAATTCTCACGTGAAACAACAAGGACCCATATAGGTACAAAGAGGAAAAAACATTGCAACCTTTACGGCTATTAATTAATTGTTCTCGGGGTTTGGCCGCCAACCGCCCCGCGGTTGGATCAACAAAACTCGATAATTCTAGAAATAAAACTGGTAACTTTAGATGGAAGTTTTCATCTATCAATATAGGGAAAAGCTTTTGTAGCTGATCCTGGCAAAATTAACCATATCAGGGCAGTTTTCTTCCGCGAGAACTCATTTTTGCCAAGACGTTCGCTTGCTTTGGTACCATCTGGAAAACAGATGCTGTAAATTATGTTGTAGATCGAGGAAAAAAAGCACAAGGCAAGCAGCATGTTTCCGGCTCTAACACTGATCACCGTTCGCCAATAGCAGTCATTGTTTGTCGCAGTCCAACTGAGTCTGTTGCTAAGTGGGGTATGCTCTCAATCTTTAGCCTTTCCATTTCAGTTGACTCAACGAAGAGCAAAGGCTGTACACCGGTAGCAAGGGAGAATTCCGGTGACAGAATTGAATTATATACAATAGCCTGAAGAGTGATGGCGATCTTTTTAAAGAGTCAGCCCAATTATGCTCTTGAATCACTGTGAAATTGTAAATAAAATTTAGCTGCACTTCATTTAATCGAAAAACTTATAAGCTTATTAAGAGCACGGTTTCTTGATTTCGATGTTCGGGACAATTCTCAAAAGGGTTTCCGAGATCTTTATTCTTTTAAACTCCAGTTATTACTAAGACTGATAATGTTCTATCTAACATCTATAGCTTATCGAGAACAGTGACCTAGCTCATGCTTAGCCGTTGTTGTAAAAATGAACTGTCCAGGGAGTGCTATTCAAATTGCTCATAACCTGGAGTAATTATAGCCTCGTCAGAGTTGTTTTGTGTGAGAACCGTGAAAATCCAGTGAAAAAACGTAACTTTCTTTGCGGACGAAATCAAACATTGAAAGAGGAAATAAATTGTGTAATTTTCAAGAAGTGAATGGTAAAGGATATCCTGAGTTAAATAGCCAATCAGAGCGCATTAAAAAAGGTATTGACTTCACTTAACTAAAGTAATGATAATTTAAATCATTTATTACTGTATTTGGGGAATGAAAGCGAATGGACTGGTCTGTTCAGGTTATTGAGTGCAGCTTGCGCTCGGGAATTTGTGTTGTCGGGAGAAGATCAAGATAATATTCTACCACACTTAAGGGATGGTTTCATCCACGAGGGCTGCTTAATCCCGACATCAAAAAGGAGGGATTTAAAGTGCTCGTTGTGTCAGTTTATGTCGGTTCGTGTTCCTGAATCAGTCAATCAAACTAGTGGGTTTTGAGCTGTTTGGCTGAAACTAGGGATAGTTTTGCCTTTACATGTATGTCTGAAATTGATTATGGGTCTTGATTAGGGGAATATTTAACTCTTTAATATTGAACGAAAAAGAGAGAAAGAGATGAGACCCAAAATATCAGCATTTGATATGACTGTCAGTTTTTGACGGATAAAACGGATATGGAAAATGTCATGACGTATCTGACGGTACTTGGTGCACACCACTGACCAACAAAAATTACGATTACTTAACCTAAAAAACTTTGACCTAATACTAAGTCATGGAGGCAGGGACTTAGACGTGTTTACAAGTACTTTTCATCGAAAGTGTTATTTCCTTTAATGAACTTTTAATGAAGCTCTATTCTGTCTATTTGTAGTTTTGGTTTTAATTTTGTTTGTTTGGTTTTTAACTCATTTTTCAGAGAGTAATGCTCAGAGAAACAATGAATCTCGAGGAAATTTTTTGTTGCCAATGAGAAGTTATTGTATTTCATTAACGTTGCTCAAATGTATATTTTTTTCGCAACCGAGAACTCACGCGATATCCGCCAAAATGCCAAAGTACACTATCAAACGTAAATCTCTCTGAAAACTGAGGAAAAATAGTTGGGGGATATCCTTAATTGTCCCCCATTTTTTCGGTCACGTAACGCATTTTGACCAATGGCGCGCAACCATCTACCCTAGCACCAGCATGTCTGGCAACGTTTTCAAAACGAAACCGTCTCGCTCTAGACATCATCTAAAGTCCTTCACGGCAATATTTGAATTTCTATTACACATCGTTAAGCATGGTAGACATGATTTATTGTCTATGCCGATATATCACTGCGATATCAACTCTTCGTAGAGGATGTGCTGTGTAAGTTCAACAACTTTGAACCCCGACTTGCAAATAAATTAAGCCAACCATGAATACGTCCTCCATGCCTTTTATTGCTGCGTGGGGATTCATTTTTGTTATTTTGTGTTTAGGATTGCGAAAAGAAGATCCGAGTAAATTGTTATGGGGGATCCAATGCTTCGTTACCGTGGAATATGTTATGGGAAAGCCAACAGCAACTCACAAATTTGGAGAATTAGCAAGTTCCACTCCATAAAACGTGTTGTAACTTGAATTTTCAACTAAAGATCCAAACAGGAGTTCAGTTTGCGTTGGCTTAAAAATATGCCTTTACGAAAAGCCATAACATGATCTGGCAACGCAGTATTTTGGACGGTGACAATATTTTCATGACAGCCGATACTGAAAGATTTGCTTTTGGTAAAGATCGATCTCCGCAGTTTTCTGAAACTTCGATAAAATGGCTCAAATACGTGATGCCAAGATGATATCACTTTCAAAATGCTAAAAAACACTTTGAGTCAGACCGTGACAACCAGAACATGAACGATAACATTCGCCCGACCACATACGTTAATTTTTAAGAAAACGGTTCTACATTTTATGCACAAAATACCCCCTTTGTTATGTTGTTGAGATTTCCTTATTGATTAAGTAATAAATTAACATTTGGAAATCATCTATATTAGCCAGAATTGCCTCAAATACTGTGCGCGTGGCAAAACCTTTTCATAATATCATCTAACGGGACCCATCTACTCACACGACCGCATTAGTTCTGCCGCTGGCTTCACACTTTGTGTTTTTTGCATAAAGCACATGTTAGTTGTTCGCCAATTACAGCAACCCCATTATCATAAGAGTGGAAGATTGTTAGTTTATGATTGGCAAAATGACTCTGTGAAAGTAACGGACAAAAGTTAAGTGTCCACAAATGAGTAAACAATAAATTGGCACTTGACAAGAGCACTGCAGATATAGGGTTCAGGTAATCGATTGTGCTAGAAGATTTGCATGCAATAAAGAAACCATTTGTAAATAAAATGGAAAGATGTGGGTTAAATAATCAGATACGGTTGTCTATGGTCCTGATTCTTCGAAACGCCAATGGCATTAGTCTGGTTTGGATACTCATATGCGATAATTACTCATGTTTGAAGGTGCTAATTTCTTTACTCCAGACTTGACGTAACAGCGTGATAATATTCAAGTCACGAATTGAACTGATCGATTAGACAAAATAGATGAAAACTGAGTATTTTTTTTTTTGTAAAACTGAAATGTATAGAACTTCGATTCTGCTTAATCGTGTCTACTGGCAGCCGGTAAAGCCAAAATTCGAACCCTGAATCAGGTCTACGACAAGAAGCAGTAGATGTAAACTGTAGGGCTTTTAAGCGTTTGTTTTTGTGGTGACGTTTGTGGTTTTCCTGTTCGTCCTTAACACGAGTGGAGCGTTTGGTAAATTGATGGAAATTGAGTTTCCAACAAGTCTTTGTTGATTGTTCTTCCCCAGTCACTAGGATAAACAATTCCAAAATACCCAAAATGTGAAACATTTTTGCCTACCTGACACAAGACAGCCAACCGTTCGATTCAGTCTCCAACTAAACTCGGGACTTCTTGTCTCGAGTAATAGCATCATACTCAGACCGGTGATGTCTTTGTGCAGTATTGATGCACACTTTGTTAGCAATATGTGCGTAGAATTGATTTTTTTCTTATGTACCCCGGTAAATGAAAGGGTGAATACATCGTCATTGATATTTCTCCTGGCTTTCGTTCAAGTTCATATTTGCAATACTAGCCAGATCAGTTCTTACCATTTGTAAGGTCAAGCTTCGCATTTTATTAGATATTCTTCAACTGATTAAGCAACAATCTGGCAATTATATCAGTAACTTTTATCCTCTTTTTACTTGAAGGGCTGAAACGTCTCATTCTGCGACCGGCCGTTTACAGTGCCCTATGGTCAAAACATGTCAAGTTTTTAAAAGACAATAAAACTAAATTAGTCAATTAGTTGTGTTTTTTTTTTTCGTAGGATTTGTTTGTTTCTCCTGGCCTTGAATTGTTGCCAGTGAATTATTGAACTCCTTGTTTTCCCCGCCATTAAGGTTACATAACCGATAGTGTCACCAGATTAGTATAAGTAATTGCTACATCGCGCGTGTTGTTTGTGATAAACACCGACGTAAGTAATATTACATAAAAATAAAATCAATAAAAAAAAGGTGAAGACCTCTTTAACCCAGCTGTCTTAAACCTTTCTCCTTTTAAATTAGAACCGGCCAAGTTCATAAGAGGAGGAAATTTTAAACTTCTTTTGGCAAGATATAGAGACACGCAGTAGCTTTTATCTGAATGGTCACTCCTTAAGATTGTCGTCATCAACGGAAGTTTGGCTCTAGAAGCCTAATATCGAAAAGTGATATTTGATACTTGCAAAAAAGAAAAAAAAAGCGCTGACCTTACTCGCTCATTCGAGTAAGTGAATTCAGTATCCTTTTAACCATTGTTTTGCTGGGTAAGTTATCTAGAATCGTCTTTTGGCTTAAGCTGATTTCTACACACCCTCAAGGAAGCGTCTCGTGACACTGTAGCATATCTCATATCTTTTTCAATCGTGTCATCAGAGGCGGCTTTTCTTTCACTTTTTCCCCTCCGTAGTTAAGAATATGAGCTTTTCCACGCTGCCGTTTTGAATAGGTAGAACATGGCTCGAAATAAAGGTTTAGTATGGGAATTCGATAACAAACACTCTCCATAAAAGTGACTACTGAAATATTGAAGGTCTGCAAACAACACAAAATATCCAATAATAAATTTTGCTGATTTAATTTAAGGAGTATTAAGATTTCCCGAAACGGAAGCAATCACACCGTTTGGACAGTTTTCGTTATGTTTGTTAGTAAATGCCCGAGAAGTCCATAAGGTAGCTAAAATCTTCCGGGTTCGCTTTGTGTCTACGGATAAAATTGTATGTTTCCAATTCCTTGCGCATCCACAGTTCGCGTCATTTTTTCCCCAGATTTCTTGAATCTACAGAGTTTTAATACTCTCATTAATAAATTATTTAGGAAAGGTATTCGACTTTAAGTTTCCATATAAACAATGTGCGTCATGTTATGTGTGGCAGATGCAAAATAGGGGCCAAAAAGCGTGAAACAATTCAAAATTTCCAGAACTCTAACAAAGGTCTTCACTTTTTCCTTGCTCTGTTTCTGTTTCAGCGTTTTCTTCGCATTTTTTCTTACGGTTGTATAAACTACTTCAGTATGTTAAACTGAGCAGTTGACGATTTTCTTTTTCATTGTGTTTTTCGGCCAGGTTACAGATCTGTATCTACGTTTCGTCTCAACCAATCAAATTCCAGGAGATGATAAACTTGTATTAGTACCTTACCTTAGTACCTTGTATTAGAACCAGACAAGTCTGGAAATTGATGAGCTTTTATCTCCACTGCGGCGAAACCCTTTACTTTGTCTCCATTCTGGAATGTTCTCACTAATCCGCGTGTTACCTTACGGTTTTTACGTGATCCGCAGGCCTGTTATAAGCAGTTGGTAACCGACTATTAATATATTGTCGGCAACTACCTTGAAGTTGATAGAGTTTGAAAGTGACTAAAAGGCAACAGGCAGAAAAGCCTTTCTTTAGTTTATGACGTGCTCCTTTACTTGAAGAGCCGGCTTCGTCAAAGTTTTTGACTGCGACGGCTTTGTATTGCTTATATGAACAAGAAAACACTGAGCTTGAAATAAATTTCCCCAAACACGCAGAATCAGTGGGATTTTGTTTCGCGAACGTGGACACCATGCGCTGATTGTTTCGCGGATCAACAATATTACGTCACGTGATCAATTTAAACTAGTCAGATTCGGAGAAAATGTAGGGGCGTGGTCTATCCTATCAAAATGTGGTCTTCTATGCTATAATAAGCCCCTGTACTCGTAGAAAAAAAAACAACAACAACAAAAAAAAGAAACGTCCTTCATTTAATAAAGGAACTGAACTACGGAATAACTTTACTACCACGATAAAATCAATCAGCAGAGCTAGTGGGATCGCGCATTTATACAAATGATAACAAAATATTACAAATAATTACTTTAAAAACACTTAAATATATTCACAATCAATAACATCTATGCATTTTTCAATTTCACGCAAACCTAAACTAAAAAAAAAACAGCCACAATGGTATCAAAGTTTATTTTGCTAATGTCAAATTTAGTTAGTTGGGGTTTGAATTCGTTTAAGTTTTTCGGCTATCGATTCCTTGTTAGATAGACTGTTCCACGCTATTCCCCTTTGTATCGTATGGAGTTTCTGGTACGTGTTGTTATAGTTGATGGTCTATGAAGGACGACATCTCCGTTTATTTCCACTTTCACGGACTGAGTTTCTCTGCACAAATAATCCTTGAATTCTATCATCTTTGATTGCATTTAAAGGACAGCAGGCGGAGGAGAATTCCTTGTAGCCTGCTAGTTTCCTTGAATAGCCGTTTCTACAAAGCTTGTGACTGTCCTGCGAAAGTTCCGTGTTTATTACAAAAACTGCGTTAACATTTTCTAAGTCAGTAGAGGCCTGCCGTGGTCTATGCAAGCCTTTTGTGGTCTTTAAAACTCTAGTATTCGCGATAAATTACAGACTAAGGAGGGTCTGAATGGGGTTTTGAAGATTGCTGAAAATTGAGAAATGTCGCTCTTTAACTGAATCCCTTGCTGACAAAAGAAGCCCATTAAATTATATAGTGTCCAAGAAATGGCAAAAAAATTTAACTAATAGCTGAGAAATAGATTTCGAGTTCGACTCAAAACGGACTTTCAACACCCCCTCCCAGAGCGTATATAACAAAATCCTTTTAGTACTCTTAAAATGCATATTGTATAAAAAACAAAAACAATACTTCCATCATTTAAGCGGAGAACCTTTTTATCCTTGATAATGGCGCTCTTTTAGTCTAACCTTGACTGAAACAGATATATCGATACAAACTGAAAAAAAAAAGTTGACCACCACAAACAGATCTCACTGGTTTTTTCCACTTCTGGTAGGAAATTGTTTTTTCAAATGATGGCTCTTTCAATGCGATTTTCTTTGATCGACTTCGCGCCTCATAATTTTACATTAACTTAAGACTATTATAGATTGATATGAGATCTTTGTTTACCAGAGGGTAAATATATGTATCATTAATTTTCGAATTCTCACAGACAAGTTTGTAAGCCGAGCACGGCCTCACTCGACACTTTCTTTCAGAGATTACACGGTCAAAATGACGTATGAAATTGCTTTCTTTTATGCCAATAATAACCTCATGACCAATAAACATTTGCCCCTCACAAAAGAGCTGTCGAAAGGTGCCCGATTCAAACGCAATACCGACCTGATGTTTTCTTTGTTTTCATCCGTCATGCCTCAGTTGGCTTGTCGATGCCTAGTTCTTTATGCTGGAATCCGCGCTCGTGGTACAATGCAAAGTAATGTAAATTGCTGTCGCCAACGGAAATAGAATCAGTGAGTTATCTTTTTCCTTATACTGTGATTCTGCTACCAAGTTTCAAATGTCTTAGTGGATTTGTTCTTCTGGGCCATTTCAAGCTTGCTTGAGGTTTTGGGAGGTAAGTAGCGTCGAACATTCATTTGTTATCGAAATTATGAATACGTGACGTTGTCATTTCGTCAGGTAATGCTGGCAGCAAAATCGTGAATTTCAATTCTTCCTCAGTTATAACTTTAAACTTCTCTAAAAATCCCAGCTTATCGTAGGAACACTTCACCGAATTGACAGCTTAGAAGCTTACATCGACTACCCAGAAGATTATAGGCTTCCTACCTTATTCGTTTGAAAACCTCGCAATTTGTATTATTATAGTTCTCAACTATCAGTCAATACCCTTATAAAGATGTTATCAAATGGCGAAGTTTAAGCTATAAAGTGTCCCATGCTCTCGTTGTCAAGAAATGGATCATACATTTTGCCCTTGTCGATGAAGCAACGTTCGGTGCACCTCGAGTACATCAAGAGTGATGTTTGTTTTAATGAGGGGAAAGTTTGTGACGTTTGTACTGTATCAGAACGCTTCTTTCTGTCTTTTGATAATTGTAATTTCTTGAGTTCATCTTCAACTGACAGAACTTTAAAAATCCTCAAAGAACTCATTAACTTCAAAGTAGAGGTTTTGAAAAATTACCATCTACCCTTCAATTTGGATAAATACCTGCTAATGAGCATGACTACAAAGACTTTGACTTTCAATAAATCACCGCCTCTTCTGGTAAATTCTGCACTACATTTTTCGATGGCCATGAGTGTCTTCCGCGTGTGATTTCATGCAGGGAGACCCAAAGAAAACATATATTCAAAAGGCTTAAAGAGCATGTTGTTTCCTGGGTCCCTAGAGCATTCTACGGCCCCTTGAAAGGCGTATATGCGTAAACTAATAGAGTGTGATATGTTCGGATTCTTTCGCTCAAAATTTAAATCGCCGAAGGTTTTAGAGAACGGAACTTTCTTCTCGCAATTTCCGAACTGTCGTTGTCATTTAAACGGCCTTCATTTTTGCCGTGCCACGGAAGTTTGACATTGACAGTTCGCCAAAGAAATATTTTTTTCTTCAAAATGTGAACCGAATTTCTCAGGCGACTTAGGCTCTCGATGCCAGCAGATAATTCAGCCCAACAAACCGTTTTGTGCTGTGTGTTGTGTGCTCGCTCCTGTTCGTGACATTACTTGGCATTGCGTGCGGGATAAGAGAGTAGGTCAACTTAGAGATGCGAAGTTGAGTTGTTGGTGGTAGGTTAAATCCACACACTTGTATTTACACTAGCGGTTTTTTCTCCAAACAGAATGGCATTTATATATGGTTCAGTGGTATCTTATACCAATCTGATCAATGTTTATTTGAGATTTTAGCGGGCCATTGTAACTCAAGCTGTGTCCATTTGAAAGTGGCGGGGCATACATTAAAGCGTATCTGCGACGAACAGATAAGAAATTTTGTGGTTCTGTGAATAAATTTAGTTTTGTTTCCCTTGAAATATTGGTGGCGAAAAATTTTCTCAGGGCAGCTATAGGGTACAGTTTTTGTGGTGTAGTTCCTTTGTTGTGATCTAATGTTAATATCGAAAATTACAATTACAGGATTAATGGAATAAAGCCAGATATCGAGTGTAGTGTAAATAGGACAATGAAGAACGCGATACATTCAGCTGATTGAACGTATGGAAGGCATTGCTTGCACGAAACTGAATATTGACCAGCCTACTTCATAAAATAGAGTTAGCGACTTCAAATGCCTTGAGGGAATTGTCTGCAGCAAAAGTTCCGATGAGAATACTTAAGACTTATGAAAAGAAACGATTTACGCTTTGTCTTTATTTAACTGCGCGCACAAAGAGAAACAAAAAATCTTTGGAAGGAATGTAAACAAAAGATAATTGGTTGCAGGACATGTGTTCTTGTCAGGTATTACTCTTGAACTGATCCGTAAAATTAACGCAATCTCGCGCTATAGCGTTATCACGTCTTGAAAATGAACTCGATGTGCAGTCTAGGGAAAAGGTTTAAGTGACAATGTCAACCAATTTCTTCACCTCGAAGTCACACTGCAGACCCGTCGCCGGAGAATGGTGTCACGCTGTTGAGCGTTTTCATAAGCCTTTCCTGTTGTAAAAGACTTGAAACTGTGGTATTAATGAAAAATTTGCTCATTTACCGAAATACAGCCAACTCACAGCTAGCGACCACTTCTGGTCGTATGTGATCATCATTCTTAAGTGACCACTTTGCAAATAACCGTTTTCTTTCTCAGCCATGGGTCAAGAACTCTCTCCTACTGGACAGCCACCACTTTTAAGGAAGAAAATTGACATTTTTTTGTTGTTGTTGTTTTCTGTTTCCGATGAGCGACCACCAAACAAGTTTGTTAGAGAAACATTACTCAGAGGTCACAAAAGTTCCGTTTTTAATAACGCTGAAGATTATGACAGCTTACACAACTGAACAAAGATGGCTTGATCTGTATATAGATAGGAGTTTCTCTGATCTATTGCCGGCAGGATGTTATACAAAACTTCAGCAGCTGTACGATAACTTGTTATACGATGTGAAATAGCCCAGTACTTTTAATCGTTTCTCTATGCCATCGAAGAGAAATGTCGTTGTCACCAAAGAAAATGAATATTTCCTTAGTTGCTTCATTCCGAGTCAACAATCCCATTCATATTTTCGTCCAAATTGTTTTCTTCCTCCGCACACGAAGCTCATTAAGGTGTATATGACAGAACTGTATTTATTTGCTTGATCAAATGTTAATGTTGTTCTCGTATAGAAATATAAAAGAATTCCTTACCAAATTTTCTTCCTCGCATTTGAGGCGTATAAAAACGTCAAAAAAAAAATTGTTTCATTCTGAGTATTCAACAACGCCATTCATAATTTCGTCCGCACAGTTTTCTTCCTCTGCACGCGAAAAGCAACTGAGGAATAGAGAAATCATGAGACTAGCGTTCCTGTATTTACGTCACAGTCCTACTATTCCCAGTTTCCCGTCTTGCGTGGTAATGTACCCAACCGGAAGTGAAATTGACTCTTTTGTACCCCTCAAACGTGGGGAAGAAAAATTGATAAGGAACTCTTGCCATTTTCATACAAGAACAACACGAAGATTTGATGAAGCAAATAAAAATTATCATATGCACTTTAAGTTGATTGAGTTGGTTGAGATAGTTCAGTTGATTTATGACAGTGGCTCCAATGGTTCTCCTTGACTCTATCGGATGTCAGCTGCTTCCATTGGTTTTTCTGGTTCATTTGGTTCATGAGTCCAGATTGTTCAGCTGACTCAGATGGTGTCGTTGCTTCAGAGGCTCCAGATTGTTGATATGGTTCAGTTGGTGTACATGGTCCAGTGGGTTTTGTGGGTTCACTTGGCGGAGCTGTCTTGGTTTGTTCCGCTGGATCAGCTGGTTCATTTGTTTCAGATGGTTCAGCCGGTTTATTTGGATCCGTTGTATTAACTGGTTCAGCTTCTTCACCATGTTCAGACTGTGCAGTTGGTTCTGCTTACTCAGTCCGTTCAGCAGATTCTGTATCAGTGTCGAGTTGGTTCAGGTGGTCAATATGGTTCTCCCTGACAAGAAGCTGTTTAACCTTTCGATGTCAGCAGGTCCAGTTGGCTCAGTAGGCTCTGTTGATTCAATTAGTTCAGATTGCGACGTTAGTTCAGTTGTTTCGCAGTTTGGTTTCGTCGTTTCAGCTGATTCAGTTGGTAACGATGGCTGAACTCAGTAACTTGCCTGTGAGTGGTGCCCTGGTCCCCATAGACACTCCACTCGCTGAAGGTCGGTCCCATGTTGTCAAGAAAAAACGGAATAAAATACCTAAACAAACGACAAAAAAAGAGAAAGAATGAACATTGGTCTCAGTTTCTTTAAGTTTCACCGGTTCTTATGGTTCAGCTGGTTTAGTTGGTTCAGGTGCTTAAATACAATGTAGCTTCTATTGGTGTCAGGTGATTTAGCTGGTTTGTCCGTTTTGGTTGGTTTCAGTTTGTTTACATTAATGATTTGCTTCAGCTGGTTCAGTAGGTTCATTTTGGTCACTTCGTTTAGATCCTTCAGCTGCTGGATCAGTTGGCTCAGCTGCTCTAGTTTGGTCAATTCGTTCAATTGGTTCATGTGGGTCACGGGTTTCACTTGTTCCGCTGGTTCAACAACTTCAGTTGGTTCATCTGTGGTTCAGTTTGTTTCCCTAGTTCAGTTGATTCAGATGGTTCGTTACGTTTGGTTTGGATGTCCCAGTTTGTTCTACTGATTCAGTCCGTTCTGATTTTTCAATTGGTTCAGTTTGGTTCAACTGGTTCATTTGGTTCATTTAGTTCAAGTGATTCACATGTTTAAGCTGCTTCCCTAAGTTCATTTCTTTCAGCTGGTGCAGATGGCTCAGAGCTGGTTTAGTGAGCTGGATCATTTGGTTCGGTCGGTTAAGTTCGTTGAGCAGTTTCAGCTTGTTTGGTTTGTTTAGCTTGTTCAGTTGCTCCACTCGGGTTAGCTAGTTCATTTTGTTCAACTGCTTCAGTTGATTTATTTGGTTCAGTGGGTTCATTATGTTTATTTGGTTCAGCTGGTTTACTTGCCTTCAGTAGGTTAAGTTAGTTGAGCTGTTTTTGACAGGTTATATTGTTGCCATGGTAATCTATTATTTCTGGAAAACGACCATAACTTGTTCACTAATGATTAGGCATTTGTTTGCTATCATTCGTGCGCGGAGGAGGAGGAGGGAGTGGGGGGACATACACCACAACCCTACCAAAATTATAGACAGGTAACTCCTTGGTTTACTTTTCAACATCTTGGTATGATTGCTTCCCAGATCTTGCCCACGTTTGTTACATTTCCGCCAGAGTTCTAAATTTCCAAACTACGCAGGGGTAGTTTTTAATATTTTTATAAAGAATTTAGTAAACAGAAATCTTGAAAATACGCCTTCAAACCCTAACACTCCTCGACATTTGGGTCACCTCCCATAACTGTAAATTAAATATTTTGGCATTTTTACATCTTGTATTCGTTCCATTTCAACGAGTGCACGCAAGCGTGTTATATATTGACGCCAGCGAGGCTCCTTGCTGCGTCTTTGATAATAGGGCCTCAATTAAGGTATAAAATAAGTCTTGGTTGTGGGAAAACGCTTGTTTCCTCCACGATTGCAAATGACGGAAAGGTTGTATAAACAAGGAAAGAATCTGGTTAAGTCAGCAGTTCTTATGGTAAGAAATCCTTATTTGTGTGAACCATTTTTTCCTTTGCCATGGTCAAACCTCGGTTTGCGTCATATAATTCTACCTTTTGAATCATGTGTATGAAGTGGACTGTTGGTAGTTCTGTTTCGTTTCTTTAATAGATTTTAGCCATACTTTTAACGAAGCACTCATACCATATGGAAGCTTTGATATCGCGGAACGAATTGACTCTATGATCACTCAAATTGAGTGGCAACAAACAAATTGAACGAAGAGTTAAGTGGTTGACACGAAGTGTTCAAGACGTCATGTCGTTTAAGTCGATGGTCATCTTTTTGAGCTAATTTATGTGCGGAGAATTTGGGTACCGGTCAAGACGCTCGCTGTATTTCGACAATAAACAGCATTTCATTCTTTTATTTTTTATCAGTACACATTTTCTTTTTATTAAGCAATGTGGTAAGATATCTTTGTAACAGTTTCCGCTTCATTTGGCTTTGTAACGTGCGATAACATCAACAATGTTGGTCGAATACTGACCAATTTTCTTTGTATGATTCAGTTTAAGAAACATTTTCAGTGAGAATTATTTAGCATACAATTGATACGGATGTCGATACCTTTCTGAGGTTTATTAAATAAATCAGTCGTTAAATATCGATATTCGGTCACTTAGCGCCACTTGAGTAAAATCTGCATCTTTAACTGCTTCTGTGGTTAGTTATTTCGTCGCATCTAAGGCCTCCTTCAGTGGGATATTAAGCCGGCACCAAATTACCACCAAAAGATTGGCTCGTTGAATAGTTTTCAAATAAAAAAATGCGCTTTCCACTCACTCATTTATATGTACTCTAAGTACCCCTAGAAGATGTGAAAAAGCGTGCAAATTGAAAGCGTAAGCGGTTGGAGTAACTTAGGGTTTTTTTTTTTACCTGGAGGGAGGAAGATCCTTGAAAGCGGAACCTCCTAGCGCCACATGTTCTCTGTATTCAGTTTACATGGCAAAGGTTGTACTTGGCCCTAGCACTACGATATTCCTAGCTGAGAGGTAGGAAGATCCTAGCACCATGTAAACTACCTTCGCTCGGAAGGTCCTTGCACTAGGGGCAAAAAAAAACAAACAAACCTGGTGGCGTACGGGCGTTCAGCTGCTAAAGGCCGACAATTTTTCGTTTTTGCTTCTCCACTCGGTAACCATACTGACAGAAATTTCTGCATGTTGACCAGATGAAATGTTGTTTCGTGTTCTAGGATCTTCCTCCCTTCATGTAAAAAGGGCCTTAAAAGCCCTTTCGGTGTTTATCCGCTGTTCCCATTCAGTGTATAGACCCCTATAATTTTAAACCAAAGCTGCAACGTCTGTTCCTGTTGGCCTGAGTTGTGACAGCTCTAGTAAATATCCAGAACATCTGTCTTGACCGGTTGCACTATTTTGTTTTCAATTTCCTTGATTTAGATACGTCCACGTCCACAGCCTGGAAAATCAGAATGAAGGCTTCACCTTTTCTGTTTCTTTGTCTCTTCCTGCACGCCGCAGGGTCTTCAAAGAATGCGAAAAAAGGTGAACCAAACTTATTGTTATTTAGACTGATTGAAACCAGGTGTGTTCCTTAATTTCCGTTTGGCTTTAGTCATCGTTATTGTAGAGCAATCAGATTGGCGAAAAAAGATACGAACGTAGGGGTTGAGGAGTTAATAGAAATGACCTTGCAGAATGTTCTGCTCACCATAAAGGGGCATTGTCACCTATTTTTAGTATCACAATGAATAGCCAAAAAACATATTTGTTTCAATAGAATCGTTAAAATAATGGTTGAGGTTTGTTAACAATAGCCCTACTAGTACACAGAAACTACTGTTAATTATGTTTGACTGTAGATGGCTAGGATGGAAATGGATTGCAACTTGAAAAACTTGACCAATTTTTTCTCGTTCTTCTTGTGTATTTTAGCCGTGAAGTTGCTGAAAATTGATTATGGTTTGTTTTTCCTAGGAGTTAAACCTTAACATTTTCTTCCCGATGTTTTAAGAGCAATTTTATGTTATAAAACACGTTCTTTGTCAAATTTTTAACAGTTTGATCAAAACACAGGAAATAGCCGTGACAGTGCCTCTTTAACAAATATGCATATTCACTGGGTTTGTTCTTGCCTGGGTATAGGTTAAATCCTCTTTTATCCTCAGTTCGTGGTAGAAAGTTTACGTTTTTTTTGGCTCATCTCTCATCTATCAGAGACTTCATTGAGGCCCGGGTGATTCAAATTGTTTTCAATTTTTATTTCAGCTGAGATCGACGTTTTCGAAGCTTTTAACATCAATTCACGCACCGAAGGATTGAAGAAAGTCCAAGGCCTTGCAAAAGAGACTGGGGACGCTTACAAGATTGGCAAGAACATTCCGAGAATGGCACAATCAAGACAATTTCTAGATAGGTTCCAAATTCTTTTGAGCAAAGCTAGACGAGTTGCAGTCATTGCTAACGTGAAAGTAAAGCACTTATCATCTGGAACGCTGTTTTCTGTGGAGTCCAACAGCAGAGGTGAGCGATTATGTAAAATATAATTTAAATGTAAGTGTAATTTGTTTACCCGCGGAGGACCAAAGAGTTTTTCTAGGAACTCGTTCAAAGGTATCGTGCTTTCCAGGTGCTTTCCATTAGTGGGAGGCTAGCGCTCTCACCACTGGCTATCCCTGCAAGTTGGGAAGTTTCTCGACGGGCTTAGCCCGCTCCTGGGCAACGAAAACTGTCCACGAATAGTTAAATTTCTCGGGTATTTTCATTCAATTAACAGTAAATTTCAGACCATACTCTGACCTGACTGCTAATTTCAATATATTGTTCTATATATATATATAAAAATCTCATACTACCTTGCCGTCTTAATCGTATCGCGATAGCTCCGACAACGGTATAGTTGCTCGCGATTCTGATCACAATGGAACGTTTTGTTAAAATTGGCTCCAATCACGCGGAGTTTGACTGGAAATGCCTGCAATTTAGTGAGTGATTGAAAGAGAAAAGGACCGAAGAGCGTCACCTACTTTTAGTGTTCCTTTGAGTAGCCACAAAATATATTTATATCGGTAGATCGTTAAAATAATGGTTCAGTTTTGTTAACAATAACCTTACTAGTGCACAGAAACTAGTATAAACTATCTTTGGCTTCGGATGGTTTGGATGCAAATGGGTACAACTTGAAAAACTTGGCGAACTTTTTCAAGTTCTTCCTGTGTAGTTTGGAGAAATAACTAAAAAACAACTTGTTATGGTATATTCTTCCTCAGTGAAATCACTTAATACTTTTCTCCCACTGCTCTAAGAGCAATTTCGTGCTAGAAAAGAGGTTCTTAGTCAAATATTTGCGCAGTTTGCACCAAAGAACGCTATGCAAGGCGTTCTTAAAGGCGCGCGCTCTGTCTTCCTTGTAAAGACATAGAAACCACCAACTATTACATTCTACACATTTGTATTCATGTATAGATTTATCATAGATTTTTTCTTTCTTTCTTATAAATATTAAATAATTAGTATTAATTAGTATTAAATATTGATAATTAGTATTGTAGGCCTTTACAGATGAAGAGCCACATTCTTCTTATGTGGATATGCTGTGAATAAGCCGTTATTATTATTATTATTATTATTATTATTATTATTATTATTACTATTACTATTATTATTATTATTATTATTATTATTATTATTATTATTATTATTATTATTATTATTATTATTAGCATTAGACTAACAGTTGGCTATTGTTCAGAAACAATACTTATGATACATCTTAACTTGGGTCAAGCTACAACATGTTACCTGAGAGTACCCTCCTAAGGATTCCGGCTGTTTCAAAAGCACAGATTTCTGAATCGTTTCCATTGTAATGGTGGAACTAATTTGTCTGAGGTGTTTGTCTAGATTGTTAGACACTATTCCTAGTACTCCGATTACCGCACTGGGGTTACCTTCACCAATTTCATCCTCCACAAAGTCTTGATTTCATTAGCCAGATCGGTATATCCCTCAACTTTCTCATCTTCTTTCTCTACAACTCTGCGTTCACCAAGGCAAGCCACAAGTCACATACACTTTTTTTAGAATGGTGTACTATTATTCAGTGAGTAACACAGGCAAACTCGGAAAAAAAGGAAATCCGGGTGCTCCGATCAGCAGTCGAACCTAATACCTTTCGATTACTTGTTCGGATGCTCTACGACTGAGCCACAGGTGACTCATGGGAGCTAAGGCCATTAAACTAGGTGCATGGGACAAACATCCTGCTTACAGCTAGGATTTGAATGTCATGTGTGGCATATGCGCAAGGGAATGAATGCGAAGGTATATGTTAAGCCTGGTGAATACATGACGATGATAATTGTTTTTTTGTCTATTACTACAATATCGGGGCGGTTATGATCTAACTGTCTGTCCGTCTGGACTTTGAAATCCCACAAGACTTTATATTCATCGTTTTCCACTACTCCCTCTGGATCGTGGATCGAAGAATGGATCGATGGATAGTTAGGTCATTTTAATGGGCAAAGAAGTATAGCAGAATAGTCGTTTTCTCGAGTAGAATGTACCCAAGCCTAATCAGTATCATTGCTAATTGAATCATTACATCCATAGGTTTAACTAAGGGACTGATATTGTTACTTATTCATTTCAAGTGTTGCTGTCGGTATTGATGAGCTGTAATCAAGCCTGCCGCCTGGAAATCACTTACCAAACGTTAGAACTGACAACCAAACGAGTTTCTTTCCACCCCATCGGCAAAATATCGGACGGAAGATGGCACAAGATTGCTCTCTACATCTTCCCGCACAGTCATCCCAAGAAAACAGTGATCGAATTGTATATTGATTGTAAGGTACTGAGTAGAAGGAAGATCTTGACGCCAATAGAAAACCTTGCTCCTGCGTCAGAAGACGCGGCGTTCCTGTTTGCGCAGAGAGGTGGAGAGAAAGGAAAGGCTATACAGACATGGAAGGTAATTGCATACCGAAGGATAAGAATCACAGGAATACCTAAATCAAATCACAGGAACACCTAATGTTAATGTTGTTCTCGTATGAAAATCGAAAAAAAATCCTTATCAGTTTTTCCTCCTCGCGTGAGGCGTAAGGCGTCAAATTTCACTTCCGGTTGGGTGTGATAGCGCGAAAGATGGGAGACTAGGAGTAGTGAGGTTGTGACGTCACTACAGGATCAGGAACGCTTAGTCTGGCGGTTTCTCTATTCCTCAGTTGTTTTATTCTGAGTTTTCAACAATCCCATTCATATTTTCGTCCACACAGTTTTTTTTCTCTGCACACGAAAGGCAACTGAGGAATAGGAAATCGCGAGGCTAGCTTCCCTGTATTGACGTCATCCCCGATCCCCCGTCTTGCGTGGTATTGTACCCAACCGGAAATGAAATTTAACACGCCTGGAACGCGGAGAAGAAAAGTTGATAAGGAATTTTGTGGGGGGATTTCCATACGTGAACAACATGAAGATTTGATCAAGGAAAAGCCTGTCATATACACTACAGTTTTAGGTTTTAGCTTTTCTTGGGTTTACGTGCACGTGTAAATCATGTCGATTCGCAAAAAATTTCCCCGAAAATAATTTAAATTACCACTCGAACGTTCCGTTTGGCGTATCTTTTGGTTTATGTCACCTATTTTTTTGGACACGTTTTCGTTTGAACATGCTAGAATCAATAAGGACAATATCTTAGTTAGAATTTGTCTTGAGGTCAATCAGAGGTTGGCAGATTTGATTAACATAGACTTTCCACTTCTAGGGAAGCCTTCAGAACTTCAAATTCGTGTTTGATAAAGAAATCGTGGAATTGATGAACAGTACAACCTGTCCAACTCCTAGTTCATCTATTTTGGTGAACAATGAATCCCAACAACAGTTTTCAGCTGGTAAGTTTTTCTCAAACTTAGTTATCATGAAGTCCTTGTCTCGATAGCCTTCGTTACTAACCTTGAGAGTCAAGACGGCTGAAAGGAAGTACTTCGCTATGGCTTTAAAATGCCCTCCTCCCTTTCCCTAATTTTGTTGTTGACAAAAGGAAATTCAAAGTTCAGGATAAAAAGGAAAGCAGAAGGTAGACATCTGATACATGTACATGGATTTGCGGTCGGTTGTGCAACATCCTTATATTTTTTCTTGTTTACTTACCTGTGTTGTTCCACGTACGAATGAAATATTATTTGTTTACGATCAGCAAATCTGCTGACTGTGCATTCCCAAAGCAGAGGGAAGTCCATTCCTGACTTCCATGTGCAAGCTGATTTACCCGCTCTGCAATACTCCACTCAAGACATAATGATGGTGCTGGTTAACATGCAAAAGGAGGCTCAGAGACGCGAAGAAAGTTTTCACAGATCACTCGTCAAACTGAAGAAAGAAATGAAATCGCAAGTAAGTTATCCAAAATTTATCTAACGAAAAAATTTTCAGTTTCAATATTTCTCTCGCCATATTTGTGACGTAAAATGCATGAAATATGTGAGCCTGGTTAATAAATGAAAGCGGTATTATTTTTGTTTTCAGTCAGTCATATAGACATGCTCAGTAAAAAAAAAATCCGAGTTCTCCCAACTCGCTCGGTTCAGAGTTTAGTTCGAAGAGAGCGCGCGTTCTTATTATAGATCAACGCAAATTAGTGTATACCAACTCAGTTTGACGCAATCTGATTGGTCAGTTACTCTGTTGTTAGCCAGCTAACTTGCTAGCCAGTCAACAAACCTTTGTCACTCGACGGCCATGCTGAGTCTCAGGAGAATAAAAAAAAACTATGCTTGCACGGCAAGCCTCGGACTAAATTCGTGTCTGGGTGAGGCTTGCCTTGCGAAAACAAAGCGTTTTATTCTCCTGAGACTCAACATGGCCCCGCGTGACAAAGGTCTATCAGTCGGGCAGTCACTCAGTCGCCCAGCCAGTCAAGCAATTTACTTATTCGGCTAGACAGTTGGTTAGTTAGTATTCTATTGTATGCTGCCCTGTTCATATATATATATATATATTTTTTGGTATCTTTATCTCTCTTTAGTCCGTAGATGTGGAATCCATAAAGAAAACGCTAGAAAACGGAGTGTGCTCCAACCGTGCCTACTCTCCAGCGGCAGTTAATGGTAATGCTGGATTCCTTAAGAGTAAAACTAAAACGGACATCAAACTCGTCCAAAAAAGCTCAGTCCCGAGAGGTAAACTTTTACGGTGTGAATGTCGTGCAAAATGCCATCAACATACGCATGCGTTCATCACACAGTCCACCGTGAAGTCATCCATATCCTCTGAAACATGCTGACTGTAAACGAATTAACTCAATGTTGGAGTTATAAATCGTAACACGCTAATGTAATGCCAATACCTGCTAAAAGGGTGTGTCATACACTTACATGTACACTTGCGATCTTCACTTGTTCGTATATGACATATTAATTGACCGCTCATTTTATCGCTGATTACGGCGTCTCAAACAGAACTAACTACTGTGTTTGGATAGAAACTATTGAATCTCTTACCAGAATTTGAAAATGTTGATAGAAACTGTTGAATCTATTGCCAGAATTCAAAATAGAAACAACAAAAACAGCCTTAAAATATGAGGAGAAACTGTCTAGCCTGTTGCTAGAATTTGAAAATATGACGATAAACTTTCCAACCTATTGCCAAAACTTTGAGAATATAGGAAAAAAAATGTCAAACCTATATTGCTTAAATCAATCTAAAAATATTAAGACAAACTTTCGAATCTTTTGCTAGAATTTGAAATATAAGGATAAAGTGTCGAACCTATTGCTTGAAAATAGGAGGAGAAACTGTTGAACCTATTGCTAGAATTTAAAACATGAAGAGAAAATTTCGAACCTTTTGCCATAATTTGAATATATGAGGTGAAATCGTGGAACCTATTGCTAGAATTTGAAAATATGAGAGGGAACTAGGGAACTGTCGAACCTATTGCTAGAATTTGAAAATTTGAGGATAAACTGTCGAACCTATTGCTTGAATCTTAAAATACGAGGAGAAGCTTCTCTATCGAATCTGTTCCCAAAATTTTAAAATATGACAACAAGCCTTTTGAGCCTGTGGCTAGAATTTGAAATATGAGGAGAAAATGTTGAATCTATTGCTAGAATGTGAAATTAAGAGGATAAACTTTCGAACCTATTGCAAAAATTTGAAAATATGAAGAGAAACCGTCGAACATAGTACTAGAATTTTAAAATGCAAGGAGAAACTGTCCAACTTATCAGTGGAATTTGAAAATATGAGGCGAAAATACAGATGCTCTTTGCTAAAATGTAAACATATGAGAAGGAAGAAATGTGATGTTATGTTATGTTTTTAGCCTGATGAAGAAAGATAGATGTTTTTTTTTCTCTCAGTTACATAGGCATACTTACTTGTTCGGACTGGAGACTCTACCACTGACATTAAGGAAACTCGTTAAATCTAGGCCATTAAACTAGCAATCAATCTTCAATCTTTCCAACCTACTTTTATAATTTGGAAATTTGAGAAAAAAAACTGTTAAATTTGAGAATATGAAGGGAAACTGTTGAACCTGTTCCTATTATTTCAAATTATGAGGAGAAACTCTTAAAATTATTGCTCAAACTTGCATAGAAATATGAGGAGTGAACCTTGAACCTATCGCCGGAGCTAATATCTTAATTCTTCAATTCAGTTGCACTGCAATCCAATTATCGAATTCTCTGGACTTTTGTTGATCGTATTTTTCTACATGTGTCTTGTTTTAGGTCGCAAGTGCGCATTAAAACCTTGTTTCCCCTTCGTGGAGTGCGAGGATACTCCCGGAGAGGGGCTTGGGTTCAAGTGTGGGGAGTGTCCGCCTGGGTATGCAGGAGACGGCATCAGATGTGATGACGTCAATGAGGTAAATTGTAATCTTGTTAACTTTCGATCACAGCTGATCGTAGCTCTTCCTAAGTGTAATCCTGGACCCAGTACAAGCCACATACCAGTGGAACCTATAGATCCTGTGGAACCTCTTGATCGTGTAAAACCAGTACCGATCCTACAGAACCTACATACCTTGAGTTTTTCATTGGAAACTGGACCGATGGAATTTTCTGTAATTATTAACCAATTTGTTTATACGACTTTATCTTTCCATTCTTTTAGCGCATTTATTTGTTATTTGTCTATATGTTGTCTTCATCTCGGTGAAACAAGCTCCTTAGTTTAGTTTTTATAAACACCGAGTAGAAATGAAGGTAGTGATGATAAATCTACGCAAAGACCTTTCTTCCGGCTCTTTGTTTCTTCTTTTTCTTGTTTTTCCTTCCAGGGCCCAGTTGTTCAAAGCCTGGTTAAGCTAATCCTGGATTAATGCAAACTTTGACTCGAGTTTAATTGCTAATCGATAAAGATTCTTCCAAAAACTGTTGGCCCTCAATTTTTACTTAGACCTTTCTTTGCCTTTAGCTCGAAATTAGCCTTTAAAACCATTTTTAACGAGCGAGCTGAAAGCCTCGATTAAAATCTAATCGTGGATTAGCGTTAATCGGCTTTCGAACAACCTGGCCCTGGAGAATCGAAACCAAGGCTTCCTTATGCGCTGTTACTTTTGTCTGCGTCCGTTCTGATACTGTTTTGTTCTTCTTTCAGTGTTCATATTTGCCATGTTCACCACACACGACCTGTATTAACTTGCAGCCAGGTTATAAATGCACTGCATGTCCCAAAGGATTTCTGGGAAATTCAACAATGGGGATTGGACGGGGATTTGCTGAAAATATTAAGCAGGTAAAAGGTAAATAGTGTAAAAGCTCTCTTTAGTTCCCCCCCCCCCCCTCCACAACCTTCCCACAAAATAAACACTTTAAAATTCAGACGTAATAGCAAACTTGCCCCTCGATGTGCTATAGTATTATTTTTGTGATTATTGCTATGTTTCAGTTAGATGTATGGTAAAATATTGGGAAAAACGTATTTATTAACTTTCGTTGAAATTCCTGATTCGAAACAAGCTCCCGCTTTCTAGTAACCCTCCACCATGCCATCCAAGCCTCGTCGCTGGGCTTAAAAGATCTTTTACCATAGCTTTTGATTTCTAGTTACACACAGTCTCTTATTTCTTCCTGTGTCGGATTCGCAGCGTTCCACTTTAAATGTACTCCTCCATTCTTTCTGAACCTGTCAGTGTCCATAGTAGATGCTTATAATCCAAAGTATTGCAGATAAACACACTAGGGTTTAATTTGGCAGATGGAGTGTTTTATAAATCACAGCTTTATGATGAATACGTAATTTTTAAATGTTATTGAATATATATAATTTTCATCCCTAGATTTGTTTCGACGTTGATGAATGTAGCGATGGGAAAAATGGAGGCTGTTCCGTTCATTCAAAGTGCATAAACACGCAGGTAACAGGTGTACACATTAACGTTAGGCGTCTCTGTGGATCAGCGATCCTTTAGTACTGTTATTTCAGGATTACTCAACAAGAAAATTTTCAAAATTGATTTGTTATTGGCCCTAACGATAACTTGACAGTAACCGAGTGTTCTCTGGTTGATAATTAACTCTCGTGGGAAACTTTATCCGCTCAACAGAGCCAGATAGACGTACATGTATATTATAAAATGATCTTGCCTACCAGGATCTCCGTCATAGAACCTAATACTCTCACCTAGGAATTTTTTGTTCCCTTTTTTTTCCCAAGAAATTGGTAAGTTATGTTATTGCCAGCTAGGAAAATACTTAGAAAATGTTTTCTCATGACTACATTAAGAACTGCATGTAACCCATTCTGAATTTTTTTGAGCCTTGGTAGTTTTCTTTAATCTGCGCATGAACACATACACTAACTGCTGACTAACCGTTGATAGATTTCTCTTACCACATTTTTCTTATTACGGTCAAAAATTCAGGAGAGTGCAACCCTTGCAACCTCCGCAACCGACATGTATCTGTTACTGAAGTTGTCACGTATTAAATTGGCAACTTTTGCAACCACTGCGACCAACGCCCTCTGTACAATTAATTTCCCACATACAGACCTTGCAACCACTGCAACCAAGACCCTTTGTTGCCAAATTTTAACATAGTTATCTTGCATCCCTTGCAACCTCCGCAACCAACATCTATCTAGTACTAAACTAGTCGCATATTTAAAGTGCAACTTTTGCAACCAACACCCTTTGTACAGCTAATTTCCCACATACAGACCTTGCAACCACTGCAACCAAGACCCTTTGTTACCAAATTTTAACATAGTTATCTTGCAACCCTTGCAACCTCCGCAACCAACATCTATCTAGTACTAAACTAGTCGCATATTAAAAGTGAAGCTTTTGCAACCAACACCCTTTGTACAACTAATTTTCCACATACAGACCTTGCAACTAGTGCAACCAAGACCCTTTTTATCACCAAATTTTAACATACTTATCGTACAACTCTTGCAACTACCGTAACCAACAATCTATTTATTTCTAAAATAGTCGTATATTGAGTTAAACACATGTTAGTAAAGGAAACAGTTTTGACAAGCGCCTATAAAGTTTCACAGGGATATAGCAAACTGTTCGCAGTAAAAGTCATTACTGACAATCACCGGAAAAGTTTTGGAAAACCTGTAAATGCAATTTCAACCAGAGTCCTTTCCCCCCCACCCCCTTCCCCCCCCCCCCCCCCAAAAAAAGTATAGACACCGTACTAAACGAAACAGTCGATGATAATGTTTCTGTGGGCGTACGCAGTAAAAGTCGGATAATCCCAGGAGGGCTCCGTCGGGTTCTCATGTTATTTCACTTGCTCTCTGATCAGTTTTATTCGGCTGAGAGATCGCTCATCTATGTTGCTATTATTAGCTTTCTCTCTTTCATAAATAAAATCCTCATTTTCGGCCATTTCTCTTTTTAGGGCAGCTATTCGTGCAGTGCATGCCGGGTTGGCTATGTTGGTGACCCTTATAAGGAGTGCCTGCCCATCAAGTATTGCTCCGAGGATCCTAAGTCAAACCCTTGCGGTCACGGAGCTGAGTGTATAGCAAAAAAGGAAGGAATATATTACGAGTGTAGGGTAAGCTCTCCCTTAGTTTTGATATAGGCCTTTTCTCAAATGGCTGAATAATTTCTACCGAACTGATTATGAGCAGTCTCACTCAAACTGTATTAAGCCTCCATTTACCTACCTTGCTCACAACTCAGTTCTCGTCTTGCCAAGGTGGCAGTTTGTTGCGTCACCCCGAGTCGACCTTATGATTCGCGCCCCTTCTCTTACAAATTTTCTCCCTTCTCTTTGTTCTCCTCGTCGCTTTCCGCTTTCTCTTAAATTTGAACGGTATATGGCCGTTCTACCTTTAACATCTAAGACTCGTGCCATTTTTGCAACCAATGAGATATAAAACGGTGCCGACACCAGTCGTGAGCTTGCTCGCGTGTGCTTTTCCACGCTTATTGGCGCCCGTTGTTACGTATATTTTGAGCTGTTTCCATGTGTTTTCATTGTGTAGAATAGCTCTCAATTGAAGATCGCTCTTTAAGCCCCTATGTCTTGATTGGTGTTCTCTCCGCAGTGTAAGCCTGGCCTCGCCGGAAATGGATTCATATGTCGACCTGATGAGGACATGGATGGATTTCCTGATGTGGCACTGAACTGTAGTGACCCACATTGCGCCAAGGTATGTACAACGGAACTTTGCTTTGTAGTAAATTGTTAGTAGACTTAACCGAATGTCGAAGGATTTAAACCTGCTAAAGCCACCAAGAAGGAGAAGGAAAACGCGCAGTGTAATTTTGTAGCATTAATAACGTTGCTTTCGTACATAGACGTTAGTTTAGGTCGCTATGGAACGGAAAAGTTGCGTGACGACCCGATTGAAGGTTGCGCAGAAGACCAAGAAAGAACATCATTAACCCTCTTTCCATTACTCACCTTTGATAGGATAACTGCAAAAATATTCCAAACACTGACCAAGATGACTTAAACAAGAATGGAGTCGGGGACGCTTGTGATTTTGACTCAGATGGGGACAGATATCCAGACCAAAGGGTAACTTGTTTCTTTTCCGTCCTGCAGGCATGTATACTGCATTTCTTTGAAGGCTCCCAAACAAAGTAGACTCGGTCTGATTTTGGTGTTGTTTTTAGGATAACTGCCCAAGTGTTTCTAACAGGCATCAGAAAGATAAGGATGGAGATCAGGTCGGAGATGCATGCGACAACTGTCCTCATATTGCGAACCGTGATCAGAAAGATACAGATGGAGATGGAATCGGTGATGTCTGCGATGGAGATGCCGATGGTGACGGTAGGTTAACTCAGGGAGTAGAGAGGGGGCAGTGGTAGTTAAACCCAGGGGCTAGAGACGGGGAGTGGTGGATTAACTCAGTG
>NW_028145763.1:0-35000 GCF_977016875.1 Pavona decussata | reverse complement strand
CAAACAAACCCAGGAAACATGGGCGGCTTATGTGGTTGCGTAAAACGATCAGTGAAGCGCTTTTATTTTGTCCTCTTTATTCACCACTGTAAAACAGTCATAAATGCGGATCAAAAGTCGTCCTTTTATCCCCCTATCAATGATATATTGTACCAAAAATATCTAAAGAAGAGATAATGCCATTGCGACAATTAACCGAAGTTACAAAAACAAACAAACAAACAAACAAAAAGCGCGTGTATCACATTTAAAACTACATCCGGTCAGCAGTTTTGCTACTCGCATTTCCGGTCTACATACGTTTGGTCGTAAACAGGTCGTAAACAACGATTTCTTCGCTTCTCAACCATGCACCACGGAATTTACGGCTCGATTTAGCCAAAGACTTTATTCAGAATCGTCGCAGACATGCATTTGCTCAGCTGTGATCTTGATGCATCTATTTAACTTCCTGGATGGATTGTATTGATGAATTATTTCGATACTCGACGCACGACTGTGTTTGACCTGTTCGACTGTTCTTTATTCGGGTTAATGCATCATCATCTTTGGTCTAAAAGTAGATGTTCGGCAAGGCTAGGCAGTTAGATTTTTCCTTTCCGCTAGAGTCTGTGCAAGATTTGGTCAAGAAAATGGAGCGAGCGAACTGAGGAGAGACCCATCCTATACGACAAAAGCATCTTGAAGAAATTCCCAAAAGTTGCAAGGTGGGCTTTGTTTTAATTTATATTTCATCAAATTCGTTGGCCAAAACCTAATCAATCAAATGTAGATAACAGATAAGATTAATGAAAAAAACTTTGAAGCTGATATTCTCTATCTAAAGCCTGTTTGAACCAAATACTGGAGACCTCAACATTTCCAATTTTGCAATTTTTTGCAACTTGCCTCGGATGTCTTCAACACCCATGGCCAGAATATAATTTTCCCCAAATAGATTTTATAACATTTATAAACTTCAATATCTATGTAAGCCCTGCTGCTAATTTGGTTTATGTGGAAAGAGTACTTTTGGAGAAATAACGAATATGGTTGTGCTTGTTTTTCCTTCTTGTCAAAATGGCTGACAGGCAACATAGTAATACGAACATTGTCTTCTTGATTATAGAACCCAAAATACTCTAACAGCAAATTTTATAAACTGGGAGAGTGGTTCTACCATCTGTATGAATTTCATTTGAATTGGTTCACATGTAGTCGAGAACCAGACTCGTTTATTTTTACTATTTGAGAGTGAATTTTTCGGTCAAAACATAGACCTCAGGCCGACGTGATCAAGTGCGGTTTCCATGGCAACGACGCACCTGCCGATCCAAATATGGCTGTTTTTGTTCATCCCTCCAGGTAACCTACCTCCACACAAAAAATGAAGGGGGGTTAAAAATTTTCATTTCCAACTTTGCTTCACTTTCCTGGAGAATTGCTCTTAACTACGCTTTCCTTCACAGCAACTTGATTTAAGCAAGTGCGTTAGAAGTCGCTCCCGAGACCTTCCATGCGAAGATCGAAAGCTCTATCCACTGATCGAGCTACTGGAAGACTCATAGCAAGCTAGGTCGTTTTCTTGAAACGTGTTATGCATGCCTGCAAGAATCAGCAATACCGAAAGAGTCAAGTGTTTTCAATTTTTTGCAGTGACAATGATGGAATAGAAGATAAATTCGACAACTGCTTGAGTCAACCGAACCCGGATCAACTCGATACGGATCGGGATGGAAGAGGTATGTCTATACTCTCCATGAATGCACATTCATTCATTCATTCATTCCTTCCTTCCTTCCTTCCTTCCTTCCTTCCTTCCTTCCTTCCTTCCTTCCTTCCTTCCTTCCTTCCTTCCTTCCTTCCTTCCTTCCTTCCTTCCTTTCTTCCTTCCTTCATTCATTCATTTGTTCGTTCGTTCGTTCATTCATTCATTCAACCACTCATCCATTCGTTTGTTCGTTCATTCATTCTTTCATTCCTTCATTAGTTCGTTCGTTAGTTCGTTAGTTCGTTCGTTCGTTCGTTCGTTCGTTCGTTCGTTCATTCATTCCCTCATTCGTTCGTTCGTTCGTTCGTTCGTTCGTTCATTCATTCATTCATTCCTTCATTCGTTCGTTCGTTCGTTCGTTCGTTTGCTCGTTCATTCATTCGCTACAACAAATGAATAAGTCTATCCGAAGGCCTAATGTATCTTGTTTCATTTTGTCATTCTGCTCTTATTAGGTAAGAGCCGTTCAACGTGATGGCAGCACGGTACGATCGATACCGTACATATTAATGGACTGTTTCCTTTTCTTTTGTTTGTAGGTGATCCGTGTGATAGCGATGATGATGGGGACGGTGTTGCTGATTTCAGAGACAACTGCAGACTGGTGTTTAATGTCGATCAAAAGCAAACCATGAGTAAGTGCAACCCGTATTGCCTCTCCCTGTTGGGAAGAGCTCTAGCTTCGAGAATGATGAGACTTTCAAAAAGCCCATCACAATAACCAATCTCGCAAAATTTTCGCCGAATTTTATAGCATTATGGTCAACTGAAAGATTAACAATAGACGAGATTAGGTACCAGCATGATAACTTCACTAAGCCTAATACCTTTGGTATTTCTTTAGGCGATACAAGCGGTGACGCATGCGTAGATGACTTTGACGGCGACGGGGTCCCAGACAAGGAAGACGTGTGTCCTACAAACCCCAAAATAACGAAAACCGGCTTCTTAGAATACAAGACGCTGATTTTTGACTCGTCTGGAAGCATTCAGGACAAACCTTTTTGGAAAGTTAACAAAAAGGTAAATACATAACGCCATACAATTGAGAGGTTCCATTACACTGCTCCCTCCTTTTCTGAATTTCATACCGGTAACTCATTTACGTTCATTTGCCTTAAGTAATAAATAAACATTCTTGTTCTTCTTGTCCTCGATCTTCATTTGCAGATCACATCATTAAGTGACTGTACCAGTATAGGCACGCACCCGTTGGGAACCTATTTTCTTTCTTGGTGGTCTATGTTCGTCCCAAACTGACTACATTTTTACTGGTTAATAGACCGAGATAAGCACACTTTTGCCATAATTCTCTCTATTGATAAATGCTTGTTTCTATTTGAAAAAGGTTGTTTAAAGTGGCCGATCTCGGGAAGTACCCTGCTAGCAGAGTCACCGTGTTCTTTACTAGATGAGTCGAAAGAGTCGCCTTCCTCTTTCCCGACTTATCTAGGAAATACCGAAACGAATCTAGTAGCTAGGTAACTCTGGGAGGGACCAGGGCTCCCGCTTCATTCTCATATGAAAAAAAAAAAACGCCCGAACAAAATTGCACTCCGAGCCCGCGGGTGCCTACTCTGCACGAAGTTCAGGATCCACCAGTGGTTTTCTTTTTTCTGTATGTCAGCCGGGATGAAGTCGATCCTGGCGGAATCTGTTTGCCGGTTGAGTACTGGGAGAGTATTCAGTAAAACGACGGTGCTTGGCATTCGCTACCAGAACATTTTACTTCCTTTTGTGTTATAGGGCGATGAAATCCAACAAGTTGTGAACAGCATTGCCACAATCTTCATAGGTAATTTTCACTAACTTACCTTTAAAGATCTTTTTCTCTTTTTGTATTTGTCCCGCGAACTCACCCCTGGTGCTAATTCCTGTTCCTATAGAGTAGCTGAAAAAAAAAACGTGTGTTTCCTTTCTTGCGCTTAAACTTGAGACACGCATATGTCAAGTCAGGACAAGAGCAATATGGTAGTAAGCGCAAACAAAATGTAAAATTGTATCTGTTCATGCATGTGCATTCTAGCAGTACCTGTGTCCACCGGGGTTATTCATATACTTGTGCTTATACTTATGCGGCTTCTGAAAATTTTCTTTTTGTTCATTTGCGGCTAAATTCGCCGAAACGCAGCTGTCGTTACTCAATTTTTCCAGACTTGCGTGACATGTCAAACGGCAGAGTAGTCACGAAGATGCTCTGCAACTTGCTCACAGTTTCTTTATCTATGGTCCTTAGGAAATCAGGTGTACCACGATGTGGAATACAGCGGAACGTTTTTTGTTAACACGCGCTCTGATGACGACATCATTGGCATTGTATTTGGCTATCAGAGCCCAACAAAATTCTTTATTGCCTCATGGAAGCAGTCAAAACAAGTCTACTGGGACAGCAGTCCATTCAGAGCCACAGCAGAGGCCGCCGTTAACATAAAGGTAACCTACAGTTTTTCCCGCCTTTTGATTGGTGCTTTCTAAGTATGCGCCTTCGAGTTATCCAAGAGTCTCGCTTTTCCTGACGAGGTTCAGTCCTGGAGCTTTGTAGGGTGGGGTGGGGGATGTCCTGAAATACGACTTTTATTAAAAAACCAGAATGGATAAATGCAGTGTACGCAGAATAAGAAATAGATTTTTCTTTAATTTTGTTTCCGATAATACGGGGCCCATGTATATTAAAATGCCACCGAAGACACTACCCAGGGCAATGCTTAGTAGGAAACTATGAGGTTCCCTTCCAGCACTTAAAGATACACTACATAGTTCAATCTCAGCATTCTCAGTCCCATGCGTTGCGTAGGCTGGTTTAAAAGCCTTAGGGCGTTTCCTTCTGTCAGAACTAACGAGCCATGGCGATGGGTTTGAAACTTGAATGGGAAATTTTAAAGGGTATGTTCAGCAAATTCTTCAAAATGGCGCAGTCTTAAAATGATTTTGAAGGAATATGAAGTATGTAGTCTTTCCTTTAAACTGGTACGGTCAGAGTGCGAAATAACTGGTCTGGCCAGCTAGTTTTGATAAATAGAGAGCGCCCTTAAAGGGATACTCTAGACCCCAAAACAACTTTCGCTTAAAAGGTAGCATTTGGACTATAATAAAGGGTAACCGGCACAAAAAGTACAAAAGAAAAAAGTAAAAGTCCGAAAATTGCCCGAGAAAGGCGAAATTTTCCCCGTTTTCAAGACCGGAAGTAAAAATCGTCTTTAGTAGAGCACGTGACCGATGACGTAGAATGAAGAACCGCTCTTGTTTACAACACTGAAGACAATATGGATTCTGGGAATTAGCGCAGTTCTTTTGCTTGTTTTTCTTCTGAACAAAATAGTACAATCGAAATTGCCGACAGAGCTACGTTAGCAGAGCTATGAGGGCACTCTGTCGTATTTGTTTAGCGGTGCAACAGCGAAGTAAACTCGGTTACGAACTCTACAAAACGAGTGCGAAGAGGTGTTTAAGAGCGGATTGGTAAGCGACCAGTTATGCATTCCATCGCAAATTTTGGCGAGTTCTTCTTTCTACGTCATTTCCGGTTTTCGCCCCAAGCGCTTCTTCGAATCCCATGGCGAGAAACTTTTCGTTTTTCTAGGCAAAATAGCGGAGATCGAACTCCAATTTTCGTAAATATCTTTTATTTGGGTCATAAGCTTTCTGAATTTGGAAACTTGTTTTGGTGTCTAGAGTATCCCTTTAAAGAAGCGTACTCTGATTGGTTGAAAGTGGTGTTTCTGCTACTTTGGGGGTGGAGGGGTGGAGGTTACTCTTAACCAGTCTCCCACATCCGCTCTACTTGTCCTCATTCCCTCGCTTCTTGTTTTACTAACAAAAAACGTTTAGGCTAAACTCCAAGGAGACGCGAGAACTTTCATGTGCTTTATTTTCTTAAAGGATATCAAAATATCTTATCTATATGTTTTATACTGTCAAATATATTATCAATAATTTATTAATAGAAACACTCATGCAAGTGTAGAAGAAATCACGTTTTTTTTCCGTTTTTCTTCAACTCAGTGGAAACACGGAAAATATCATCTGTTTCTGAGATTAATTTATCAACTTTAATTTAATGTTTAATTCAATCAGAATTTACTTTATTTTCCAGAAAATTCATTCTTCCAGTGGTTCATTGGCAATGCTTCGTAATGTTTTGTGGCACACAGGAGACACCGCAAATGAGGTTATTTAATAGTTTGTCAATTCTTTATTTCCTCGCCATTGTTTTCTAATTATTTAGTAAGTCGAACTTTATGTTGTGATTGCGCGAATGGACCAAAAAAGTACCAAATACAAAATGTTTTTTCGCTCGAGCTGATGAAACTCGTACTTTATTAACAGGCGACACTTCTGTGGAAAGATCAAAAAGGACGAGGATGGCAGGATAAAACAGCTTATAGATGGCGGCTGGTTTATTTACCCTTCAAAACGACTATGAGGTAATAAGCCTGTGGTATATGACATGGGACCGTACGCAACCACTACGGCAACGCCAACTTCACTTCAAAACATTATTCATGATCTACTTTGAGATTATTGCAACCCGTTCAACTTGTGCAGTGTGACCAAATTTCCCGGAGCATACCTTTGGTAGCAACATCGTTTGAGCTCGGAAAAAGAGAGAATTTTTCGCCGTCGTATGCCATATTCTCCCGAAAATATTTCACGTTGTTGTTTGGCAGAGGATTTCAAACAAATGCGCTTATATTTATTCTCAATAACTAGCCTGCAATTCAGGCGTTCTCAGTTGGCGGCGCGAGTACCAGAATCTCGGTTAATTGTAGCCGTTATGTTTGATCTTCAACATCTTGGGGAGCTGGGGAAAGGGGGTTGGGAAAAAGAGTGTTTTTCTTCTCCCCCTCCCGTCTCCTATTTTCCTTTTTTTTTTAGCCCAATAACCACCGATTGTTCGCACTTGCTACTCTCCCAAATCTTCCCCTCCTTTTAAAATCTAAGATGGCGGCTATAGGGCTCTCCCAAAATATTGCGCCTGCATTCCAGGTTAATTTATAACGCATGCACATTGTTTATTAAACCTTGTTTTCTTGAAGTTCTCGTTGCCGTCAACATCGTGTTTGGGTAAGATCTCTGGTGATCTGAATCCTCTCCGGCTGCAGTATGGGATAAATTTTCTGGCATAAAAACGTGATTAGGTAGGGTACCCGTGGTGAATATTAGTAAAATTGTATGTATTCGTATTCACAATATTTAGGTTACAAATTTGGCAAAAATACAACGAGCAGATGATTGACAGTGGAGAGATCAAAGATCCCGACATTGGAGGCGGGAAACTGGGACTCATGTGCTTCTCACAAGAAAAAGTTATTTGGTCAGCGGTTTCAGCCCGGTGTCTTGGTAAGTGCAAGACAGTCTTCTCACTGTCCTCTCCCTCCCCCTATTGTGTACAATAGACGATAAGCACGTTTGTATTTTGTATTAAATTAGCATTAGGTTACTATAGCTATGTAACCATTTTAGTTTAAAAACTGAAGTGTAAAGTAGCGTGTATTTAACAGTGACACCCCATCCGTGCTTCCCGTGCAATTGAACCATCTTTTTGTTTTTGTTTTCTTTTTATTTCAGATCCCTTTGATTGAAAACTGGCTTCGTTTATTGAGAAGCTGTTGTAACCAACGTTGGAATTGTACCACCACGAAAACCTATATAGACATGCAAAGGACAAACATTCTCTTATAGTAAGCAGATTCTCACTGGTTATACACCAAACAACAAAACGTCTGTCTCGTCATTGGCCAATATGGGTCACGTGGTACACGTCTTCTGTTCCGATAGTTGCCAGTTAACATTCGTGCAATGCCCTAGCGGATAGTCTTAACAAAAAAAGGCCATTGCGGATCCTTTTTTTTTCTCACCCGATCGAATAAAATTACTACATGAAACGTTTTCAGGATGTGAAAATTGAAGAACCGTCCTTTCTCCCCCGGTGTGTTTAACCTATTTCACCTCGTTTTTTAATTGAATCAGCTAAGATGTACGTTACAGCCGAATTAAAATTCAGCACCCTTAGGGGGGGAGGGGGGATACCCGAAAAGGCTGACCCCCGGTCCGTGGACCCCTCCACCTGAACGGGTCCACTTCATGGACTGGTCCATGGACTACCCCCCACTGACCCCCTTTACGGACCACCCTATTAAAAAAAAAAAAAAAAAGAAAGAAAAAAAAAAACCCGAAGAAACAAAAAAACAAAAACAAAACATTTTACTTACCGCAAGCGGAGGTGGTGACAAGTCCACTCGTGCGATATTTAGAGCGTGGTATTTCGTAAAATTTGAATGCACTGGTTCAAGCTCAGTCACATGGTATATGCATGGCAAAATTGTATTTCTTCGTCATAGAACATGAACCGAAGAAGCGAGTGTGGTTTAAAACTGGATGATAAAAGTACTGTTTGTTTTCTGTTCTTCCCCGCCATTTTGTTCGGGCTATTCTCCCGCGGGTTCATGAAACTTGTCTCAGGCGCTTCACAAAATTACAAAGCGACCGCTTTTGTCGCTCGATGCAGGTACTAGGTGCAGTCATGGATAACATGTATTTACTGTTTGAATGTTCATCACTTTTAATCTTTTGTTTTTGATGACATCTGTGTCTCTCTTCAACTAAAGAGATTTTAAACATATTTTTCATAGAACAAATATTTTTGTCACCCACTTTTAAAACAGACGTTTCTTCGGTTCATTTTCTACAACGAACAAATACCATTTTGCCATGTGTATACCATGTGGCTATCCAGAGCCCACTAAATTTACGAAATACCACGCCCTAAATATCGCACGAGTGGACTTGTCACCTCCTCCGCTTGCGTTAAGTCAATGTTTTGTTTTTGTTTTTCTTTAAATGGGGTGTTTCGTTGAGGGGTCAGTAGGGAGTAGTCTATGGACCTGGTCAGGTGGAGGGGTCCACGGACCGGGAGTCAGTCTTTTCGGGTTACCCCTACAGTTACGTTTAGAATAATTAATACCTGATTTCTACCTCGCAAATCAGTCCCTTTTTACTCACCTATTTCCTTCGTTTAGAACAGTTAATAATTGAAGACATTTCCCTGCATTCAATAACGAAGATTAAAGACAATCGCTGGCTTTTCCTGTTCATAAAAACACTTCTTACGTCGCAACGATATTTGCCATGCCGCCATGTTTGTCCTCTAAATCGTAAATACTTCAAATATGGTTATTATAATGTACCGAGATATAATTCTTTACTTGCTATTTCACTTACTTGTTAAATTCTTTGAGTGTCTTGGGTTTCTTGGCCTACTTCAGTTACTGGCCCTGCTTGATTGACTTCGTCTGCTTGAGTTACTTGACTTACTTGGGTGTCTTGAGTAACTTGGCTTACTTGAGTGACTTAACGTTCCTCGTTTTAGTAACATTCTTAGCAGACAGCCTCAAATTTCTTTTTTTTTTTAATTTAGTATAGCTTTATTTTAATACTACATAACACACATAACACATACATCTCATAATACACTATCCTTATTACACTTTTTGAAGTACAAAACTAATTGACATAAACCCTCAACTCCCACAATCCCCCCCCCCCCCCCCCCGCACTCCTTGCTCAAAATAAATGATAAAAAAAAGAGTTGTTACAACGATTCAAAAATCGCCCACATTTCTCGGGCGGATTGGATATATAAAAACATTTTAAACCTGCACAAGACAAACAAAAGGTAACTGCGTGAGAAAGGACAATAGGACTTATCACATATTAAACATCTCCAAGTGATCCGAAAGATCAAAATCAAGACAACATAAACAGGACTAAAAGAACACTGGAGCCTCAAATTTCTTGTTTGTGCTTCTAAAAAGTCCTTTTCCGTTCTTGACTAAAATTGTCTTGTCTGTTCTTTACACGCTCATGAAGCGGCCACTCAGGCTCCTTTTTGTGAATTGTACATGTTCGTTAATTAGGTGTAGTGACTCCAGCCTCCAATTTCTTGTTTGTGCTCCTAAAAAGTCCTTTTCCGTTCTTGACTAAAATTGTCTTGTCTGTTCTTTACACGCTCATGAAGCGGCCACCCAGGCTCCTTCTTGTGAATTGTACAAGTTCGTTAATTAGGTGTAGTGGCTCTGAGGTCCAGTATACATCGACAAGGAAGAGTTATACACCTTCGGTATCTATGATGCCGCTTGGTCTACGGCTGGCATAATCAAGCATGCATATGTCTGGATTCGGGTGGCTTGGAGTTCGGGAATCAGAATGATTTCTGCAAAGAGATGTTCCACGTCACGGCAATGTCGTATACTTTGGAAAGCAGATATCCTCTACAATATCGCGCAAGCCGTTTTCACACGGAAACCACTTTGTTTTCTGAAATGACAAATAACGCATTTTGAAAACTTCCCTTGTAGTTTTTTAAATGCTAGATCTTATGGACACCGTCGCCCTGTCAAAATAATAATAATTATACATATACATGTATTTTTATAGCGGGAAATGCACTTAGCTACCAAAAGCTAGTTTACAGGCATTTCACTCAGAAATAATGGTAAACAAATAATAATCAAATTAAACATAACATATTTTGTACCAAAAAATGCAGCTTTGCATTGTCTTTAATTTCATTAAGTCCGCACCTTCTTTGAGAACTTTCAAATCCACCTTCCAAAACTTGTTGGACGCTTGCCTTCAGTTGCCTTCCTTGATGTTTCTTCTTCAGTTGAAATAGTTCCAAAAGGGCCTCAATTTCTCCCCGAGAAACTTTTAAGCTTCAGTTTAATCTAATGGCACGAATGCTTTGCTTATATCTGACGTTAAGACACCTACAACTCTTTTACAGTATATGTCTTTTTTCCAGTTCTCTATGATAAGTCGTAGAATCCATTGTTCTTCCTATAACCTGAGAGGGCGTGGCCCAGTTTTGTTTCCATATACTCAGTTTTTTGCTTGCTCAAAAGTTTTTCGTCATCCTTGCCCCAAGCCGGTGGTACCGTGACCGGTCTCAAGCCGGTCTCAAGTTTCTGACTTCTCGCATGTCATCGTTCTTGATTACAGGTATCCAACCCCTCGTTTCCAAGGTGTTATCCATTCTCCTTGCGGTATACTAGAATTGAAAATCGTTGTTAAGTACTTTAATCATATTGTAAGTTGATCGAAATAGAGACAATCTATTTGTAGGATGGTATTGTAGAGTTAAAAGTGCTACTTGAAATGTTAAACACAATACGCGATATTTTATTCAGTTGAGTTGCCATTTTCGATTGGCCGCTGCTTTCGGGTGGGCCGTTATTTTTTGGGGGGGGCGAGGGGGTCAATGGGAAGATTAAAAATTAAGGTTACTTTCGGAATTCTACGTATAGATCATTACAGATTAAGTAGCATTCGCTCTCGACAAGTTTTTCGCTCTGCCTATGTGTAGTTGACACTTTCGAGTTTGGACAGATCTTGGTTTGAAAGTGAGTGATTATTGTTAGATTGGAAACGACACCAGCGAATCCATCTAACGGAATGTTATGGCTCATGTTACATAGACATGTCCATCTCACTGAAATCGCCTCAACTAAGTTCCCATGGAGTTTCACTTGTAAATTGGTTCCCGCCCCTCCCAATTTATAGGCAGAATTCACGTCCAAGACAGAGTCGGGCGGACACCCTATATGGAGTTCTGGCAACCAGCAACTAATGAACTCCGATCCGGTCTTTCAAAAAGAAAGGCGCGGAAAAATGCCTGCATTAAATCACGTTCCTTTATTCCATATTTTTCATCATTAATTTAAGTCGTTTCTTCAGTGTTCACTTTCCGCCTTTTGTCATTATAATTATTCGCTTGTTTCAGTCAATCGTGATACCTGCCATCATATCTACTTACTATGCTGCCATTCCAGTGACAAGGTTCCTGCCTTCTTTTGCAAACTGTCGCCGAATCATCGTGCGATACGTTTATTTTGCATAAATTTGTTAATGGTTACAATTCCAATAAAAAGAAAATAGCTTTGGTTTTAGGCATGTGCAAAGAATAAAGTCTATAGCAAATTATATATTTAAATTAAGCAGTATTCGGATTGACAAGTTACTCATTTTGCCACAAGGCGACCATGTTGCATAATCGAGGTCTGTCGAGAAGACCTATTAAGAGCGCCTTTTTTTCATGACCGAGTGAGTGATGGCACAGGGTTCAAAAATTGACTACCCTCATATTTTGCTCAGACATACTCTATGATGAGTTAATAAACGTGGTGTATTTCTTATGTTCAGCTCTGCTTTTGTTTTCCAAAAAATTACCAATAACTGTAACGGGCGCCGACCGTCACAAAATGGCGGAAATTAGTGCGTCGAGTAACAACACAAGAACTTCGCTCGTGTAAAGGGCAAAAGGAAGCACGGTTTTTTCAAATTGGTATATTTGTGTAAGAGTCATTGGCAAATGATTCAAGTCTAAAACCAGGATTGTTTACTTAACTGGGAATGCACGGCACGAGTTTGAAAATCACCAATATTTCACTGTTTAAAAATCTCATTTTGGAGCAGTTTTTCAATAAACATTTTTCCCATGCGGTATAACTCAGAAGCGCTTGAGATTAGGGTTGTGATTAGTGGAAACAGTCTTCTTTACAAGGATATAAAAAATAGTCTGGGGCTTTTAACTTCTGCACGAAAAAACCATGCTCTCTGTCGAGAAAATCACAAACTCCACTTGTCAACAAACACAAAAATAATCGAATTAGTCTCTGTTAACGAAGCCAATATTCCAAGCAAATCTTAGTGCTTAGCACCTATTTGATTAGAAGGTCAACATTACAAGTTTACCTTGCTAAACTAGTGGCTGTAGATTGGTTTTCATTCCTACTTTCTCTTCAAAATTACCATCTTCCCTCTGACAGCGAGTTTACGAAATCAACTGAACGATACCCGGGTGGCTCTTGTACAAACATCGGCGCTATTCTTCGCAGTTTCAAATACACCATATCTGCTATCTTTCTCTAACGTATAACTGAGCTTGTTTCATCGTAAAAAAATGACCATTGAGCGAGATTTTCGATTACTGAGCGACACTGTCGTTTTGACTTCTTCAATCCATGCATATCATTTGTATGTCACGCAATGACATATCACACTCCTTACAAGGAAGGCTTGGTTACCAATATTCCTTTCAGGTGTTACACAAGTTTTGCGGATAAGGAAATAATTTTGGTTTGTTAAAAAAGACACTCTGTGATCTAAAATTCTTAAAGCAAATGGAAAAAACGCCAAAAAGAACGAGATAGGTTAAGGAAGATAGAACCACCGACCGACAGACAAGCAGCCCGAACGATAGAAAGAAAAAAAGAAAGAAAGAAAGAAAACGAACTTGTAGGCAAACAAAGGAAGAAATGAAGGAAATAAACAAATGTAAAATTTAGAAGAAGGAAAGTAGTAATAAAATAATGGGAAGGGAAAAGCGGGAGCGCTTAACACTAAAGAAAACCAAATTTTTTAAGGTGAACCAATCCTAATGATATAATGACCATCGCGTCATTCAAAATTTTTAAACAAACAGATGATCGCGCATCCACGTTGTCCTTCCGGATAACACATGAAATGGATATCAATTGCTTTTTTCAGAGGTCAGCTGGGGGACAGTGCTCCCAAGGTAAACGAAGACGAGCAAAAGAAAAAAAGTGCCCTTATCCTCCCGTTGCTTTCATGTGGAAAAAGCATCTCAGCACACACACAGTCTGTCGGCGTAAGTGATGTTGAGTCGGAGATCAAATTAATTTTTGCAGGGGCTTCAATTTTCACTGCACCTTGCGACATTTCGGGCATGACCATCTGTCCAGTTCATCCCTCCTCTTTGGGCTTTGGGTGGTGGAGAGGTTCCCAACGATACCTTATCGAGCTACGCCAAAGGGAAATCGCGCAAGGCTGACCGCGGTATTAACAAGGCGCTTTCGGAGACTATCTTAGACGTACCAGAGCCAACAGGTACAAATTTTCCCGTAAGGCAACGTACTTTTGCTAATTCATGTTAGGGGAAGGTCAATATGAAATTTAAAAGTTGTGTCTTATTTTCAAACTGAGCGAAAAGCCGTAAGTCGGAAAAAAAATTAACATATACTTGCAACAAGAAGCTCGCATTTTTAATAACTAGCCTGTTTTTGGTGTGCGATAATTTAATTATAATGTTTATCACGAACTTAAATTTCTTTCCGTAAATGAAACCAACATGCTTATTTGCTGGAAACCCAACTATAAATGCAACGCTTATGCTTTTATTATTATTATTATTATTATTATTATTATTATTATTATTATTATTATTATTATTATTATTATTATTATTATTATGGATACTTTTTATAGCCGTAGCTACTTATCTGTGAAGAACTCCGTTAAGTTCTCTCAAATAAACTGAACTCTGACAGTTACACAATTTTGTAGTCTCATTATATTCCCTCAGAAGCCCTTCAGACTAATCGCTGGTACTGAGAGTGGTCATATCCAGGGCTCATTAAAGTGGTTATTTTACATCTCCAAATTGGAGACGGAGCTGCCATAAAAATTTCAACGTGGCCATCCGAACCATTTGAGGGTCTAACCTTCTTCTCTAAATATTTCTGACCATGAGTATGGGTGCGGCCGTGGTTAGAACCCTGCGGTGCTTATTATTATTATTGAAACTTTTTGTTTTTTTTTTATTTTCAGGAGCACAGTTATCCTAATAATTATCGTTGCTTTGGGTAGGAATATGCCGTGACTGTAAATTGCAATTAATCCGGTATGGAACTGTGTAGCTAAAGCTAAGCCTAGCTGATGTTACAAAGGGCATTAAAAATGTTGTCCTCTAAAGGACATTTGTTTGTCTTTTAGCATGTCACTGACACATCAGTTCATCGCAAACAGCCTTACATGAAAAAGATTCAGTCACTTTGTTTAGGCTGCATCTGCCAGCAATAAGATTCGTTTTCCGGGCTCTTATCTGCTTTTTGCTTTAAGTATGTTCTTCATTGGCCTTACAAGCTGAGTGCTAAAAGCACTGGTGGAATTTATACCACTGTGAGGCTAACCTTCAGGCGACACTTACACCACCGGCCCGTGTTCCACTACCCGCCTTGAATAGCTTTCGCTAAACGCGGGTAGTGTACATCTGAATAATGTAAAAGATGATTTTAATAAATGGTTGATTTATTTGAGCGTAGCTTACATAAAGCGCGAACTTTCTTATCGTAAATAAGTAATTGTAATCATTTGACACCAGCCCCCCCCCCCCCCCCAGTGGTACCATTCTGTCCACTGCACATGCACGATGTACAAAGCATCTGCTTGTAAAACATTTGTACTAAAAAATCCCATCCTAAAAGATAAAAAGCTGGTAACAGATTTAGTACCATGTCAGCTAGGGGATTTTAAGCTTGAAGTCGGACGCAGACAAACTGCCGCGGAAGAAAAAAATTTGGTTGAAAAAAATCTTTGTTGGGTGTCCTGCGCCCTCGGTCTCATTGCGTGACAAACATCATCGTCTCATTCTACAGACGGTTCCTCTTGTGTGCGTCTTCGGGCTGCAAAATTTCTTCTTCTGCGACTATAGATAATCGCATCATCGTTCTTAATCGTACAATCGAGTTACCTTATTTGCTATAGCTGTGTGGAGACTCAAATATGGTTGAATCTGTCAGGAACTGTAATGTTTCATGCAGGAGTCATACGTATGGTTGTTGATTACTTGTGCTTTGGTAAACATGGTCGAAGGGAAGATAACAATTTTGAAGGGAGAGTGGCGATGAAAAGCAATCTACAGCCACAAGTTTTGCAAGGTAAACTTGTAATGTTGACTTTCAAATCAAATACGGTGCTAAGCACTAAGATTTGCTTGGAATATTGGCTTCGATAACAGACTCTAATTCGATTATTTGTGTTTGTTGACAGGTGGAGTTTGTGATTTTTCTCGACATAGAGCGTGTTTTTTCCGTGCAGAAGTAAAGAGCCCCAGACTAATTTTTATATCCTTAAAAAGAAGACTATTTCCACTAATCACAGCCTTAATCTCAAGCGCTTCTGAGTTATACCGCATGGGAAAAACGTTTATTGAAAAACTGCTCCAAAATGAGGTTTTTAAACAATGAAATATTGGTGATTTTTAAACTCTTGCCGTGCATTCCCAGTTAGGTAAACAATCCTGGTTTTAGACTTAAATCATTTGCCAATGTCTCTTACACAAATAAACCAATTTGAAAAAACCGTGCTTCCTTTTGCGCTTTACACGAGCGAAGTTCTTGTGTTGTTACTCGACGCACTAATTTCCGCCATTTTATGACAGTCGGCGCCCGTGACAGTTTTTGAAAATTTTCTTGAAAATACCGCCAGCTTTGAACAAAAAAAATATATCACGTTTGTTGGCTTATCATAGGGTATCTCTGAGTGAAATATGAAGATTTTGAATTTTTGAAGCATGTGCCACATTTTACTGATATTACGCGGTCTTCACAGACATTCTCTCTTAATTGATCTTCGACGACCACGTGAACACCCGAGTCATCAGTATTTCTTTTTTCGGTAGTGAACAGTAGAGACATTGCATTACCAAGTTTGAGGATGACAAAGAAGCTTCACTCCCGCAATCCAGTCGAAAGTTATCATACACAAACACACCGATAACCTGACGTGTTCCTGTCAATTACTTTACACAGAATTTGCGCCCGTAAGAGAGAAGAAATTGCCATCGGAATGGCCGGCTTTGGTTGTTTGATCTCCAAGACAGCTACTTACATACGACGGAATGTCTTCGAGAAGGCCACACATTGCGCTGTGGTTTTGATTCATTTATTTACCAAGCTGTTACCACGTGGCTATCAAGTAATATGCAAGTAATCAAGGTATGGTCTTGTTTACTAGCCTGCATGAATACGTCTCCTTTTTACTTAGTTGAACGTCCGCGCCCAGGCTCAGTAGTTAGTTATTTCAATTGTATTTTCACCATTCCCAAAACCATAAGATACCACAGTAAATTAAAGAAAGCTTCTATTAAATGTGGGGAAAATTGTACCATCAAGATGATAATCTGAATACCTCTCAAAAGAGAAAAAGCTAATATTTCCCCCACTTTTAGCTCTTAAACCCTATTTACATTCGTTTATCCTATACGTTGCAATGGAGTCAAGCGACTCTTTTCAGCGGAGCGTATATAATTTGCAATGCGATCATTTTTTTTTTTACCACGGATCTTTTTTGTTTCCCACGGGATCATTGCAGTTTTGGAGGGGGCAGGGATCATTTATATTTTACTGGAATCAGGGGTCAGAAAACATGGGGTGAAAAACGGGATCATTGAAGAAAAAAAATATACCTCGTTACGACCCAGCCATGGGCTACTCCAGGTGTCTTCATTTGTTAATGCCAAGAGCGTGGTGCACATTCGCAGGTTTAGCTTCCTTTAAAAGTTTCTTTTAACCCTTTCGCTGGCAAATTCCTTGGATTCCTTTTAGTTTTTGCAATGCACTTTAGTTACATTATATGACGGGCCCCCTAGAAATGGTTGCTGGTCGTGAATACCAAGGACTCAATTTTTTGTGACGTCGCAAACTTGAACCGTTGTTGTTTGGCTCGCGAGCACAAACATGTACTAATCGGTAATTAGTCGGTTTATAAGTGTGTTTTTGAGCCATTTTCCACTGCAGAAGCTCCTAGACTTGCATCATAAAGCTGGAATGGAGAGCAGAGGCAAACCTCTGAACGAATCCAGAGGTGAGAGATAATTTCATAGCGACTGGGAAGTCATTATTTTCGTATCGCGTAATGGCGGCTCACGAGTGAAGTTGTCTCTCTGGCCGTTCTGTGGATGGATCCTTGGACCTACCATGGCAATTTAAGCGAGATATAACTTAAAAACGAAACAATAGGCGAGCTATTTTGCCAGTAGGACCAGGTGGCTCGACACTTATAAAAAAACTACAAAACTAAAATAGCCGGACTCCCGTTTCGAAAAACTTTAGGAATTACCCACAATGCAACACAGGTAGCAAAGAGGTAATCACAGCCTTCAAAAGTGGCTCGAATTAAACCGTTCACCTGATATTTTCCCGCTGGAGAAAAAACAGACAAAATTCGACAAAAAAGATTAATCATGAGATAAAGGTTTGCTGTCAAAAGAGCATTTTGATTTTGAAGGAAATTTGCCCCCTGTCATTTTTAAGTACAAACAAAGCCCTGGCAAAATTTTTGAGTTTTTTTCAGTTTTGAGCCAAAAGTGACTTCATGCTTTTTGGGCTATTTCTTTATCCCTGTTCCCTTGGGAGGCCTAAGAAGTATCCCGGGAGACATTTTAGGACAAGATGAATCGATTGAGACCTTTTAAACCAATACTTTTTCTGGGTCCCAAAATTGAATTTTTTCAAAGGGGGGATGGGGGCAAAAAGTTCAAAAATGACCAAAATTTGAAAAAATTTTCAAGTCAGTTTTTTTCACTTGTCTAAGTCCCTAGAGACCTCAGGATCTTTAAGACATCAATTGGGAATCATTTTTAAGTACAAACAAAGCCCTGGCAAAATTTTTGAGTTTTTTTCAGTTTTGAGCCAAAAGTGACTTCATGCTTTTTGGGCTATTTCTTTATCCCTGTTCCCTTGGGAGGCCTAAGAAGTATCCCGGGAGACATTTTAGGACAAGATGAATCGATTGAGACCTTTTAAACCAATACTTTTTCTGGGTCCCAAAATTGAATTTTTTCAAAGGGGGGATGGGGGCAAAAAGTTCAAAAATGACCAAAATTTGAAAAAATTTTCAAGTCAGTTTTTTTCACTTGTCTAAGTCCCTAGAGACCTCAGGATCTTTAAGACATCAATTGGGAATCATTTTTAAGTACAAACAAAGCCCTGGCAAAATTTTTGAGTTTTTTTCAGTTTTGAGCCAAAAGTGACTTCATGCTTTTTGGGCTATTTCTTTATCCCTGTTCCCTTGGGAGGCCTAAGAAGTATCCCGGGAGACATTTTAGGACAAGATGAATCGATTGAGACCTTTTAAACCAATACTTTTTCTGGGTCCCAAAATTGAATTTTTTCAAAGGGGGGATGGGGGCAAAAAGTTCAAAAATGACCAAAATTTGAAAAAATTTTCAAGTCAGTTTTTTTCACTTGTCTAAGTCCCTAGAGACCTCAGGATCTTTAAGACATCAATTGGGAATCATTTTTAAGTACAAACAAAGCCCTGGCAAAATTTTTGAGTTTTTTTCAGTTTTGAGCCAAAAGTGACTTCATGCTTTTTGGGCTATTTCTTTATCCCTGTTCCCTTGGGAGGCCTAAGAAGTATCCCGGGAGACATTTTAGGACAAGATGAATCGATTGAGACCTTTTAAACCAATACTTTTTCTGGGTCCCAAAATTGAATTTTTTCAAAGGGGGGATGGGGGCAAAAAGTTCAAAAATGACCAAAATTTGAAAAAATTTTCAAGTCAGTTTTTTTCACTTGTCTAAGTCCCTAGAGACCTCAGGATCTTTAAGACATCAATTGGGAATCATTTTTAAGTACAAACAAAGCCCTGGCAAAATTTTTGAGTTTTTTTCAGTTTTGAGCCAAAAGTGACTTCATGCTTTTTGGGCTATTTCTTTATCCCTGTTCCCTTGGGAGGCCTAAGAAGTATCCCGGGAGACATTTTAGGACAAGATGAATCGATTGAGACCTTTTAAACCAATACTTTTTCTGGGTCCCAAAATTGAATTTTTTCAAAGGGGGGATGGGGGCAAAAAGTTCAAAAATGACCAAAATTTGAAAAAATTTTCAAGTCAGTTTTTTTCACTTGTCTAAGTCCCTAGAGACCTCAGGATCTTTAAGACATCAATTGGGAATCATTTTTAAGTACAAACAAAGCCCTGGCAAAATTTTTGAGTTTTTTTCAGTTTTGAGCCAAAAGTGACTTCATGCTTTTTGGGCTATTTCTTTATCCCTGTTCCCTTGGGAGGCCTAAGAAGTATCCCGGGAGACATTTTAGGACAAGATGAATCGATTGAGACCTTTTAAACCAATACTTTTTCTGGGTCCCAAAATTGAATTTTTTCAAAGGGGGGATGGGGGCAAAAAGTTCAAAAATGACCAAAATTTGAAAAAATTTTCAAGTCAGTTTTTTTCACTTGTCTAAGTCCCTAGAGACCTCAGGATCTTTAAGACATCAATTGGGAATCATTTTTAAGTACAAACAAAGCCCTGGCAAAATTTTTGAGTTTTTTTCAGTTTTGAGCCAAAAGTGACTTCATGCTTTTTGGGCTATTTCTTTATCCCTGTTCCCTTGGGAGGCCTAAGAAGTATCCCGGGAGACATTTTAGGACAAGATGAATCGATTGAGACCTTTTAAACCAATACTTTTTCTGGGTCCCAAAATTGAATTTTTTCAAAGGGGGGATGGGGGCAAAAAGTTCAAAAATGACCAAAATTTGAAAAAATTTTCAAGTCAGTTTTTTTCACTTGTCTAAGTCCCTAGAGACCTCAGGATCTTTAAGACATCAATTGGGAATCATTTTTAAGTACAAACAAAGCCCTGGCAAAATTTTTGAGTTTTTTTCAGTTTTGAGCCAAAAGTGACTTCATGCTTTTTGGGCTATTTCTTTATCCCTGTTCCCTTGGGAGGCCTAAGAAGTATCCCGGGAGACATTTTAGGACAAGATGAATCGATTGAGACCTTTTAAACCAATACTTTTTCTGGGTCCCAAAATTGAATTTTTTCAAAGGGGGGATGGGGGCAAAAAGTTCAAAAATGACCAAAATTTGAAAAAATTTTCAAGTCAGTTTTTTTCACTTGTCTAAGTCCCTAGAGACCTCAGGATCTTTAAGACATCAATTGGGAATCATTTTTAAGTACAAACAAAGCCCTGGCAAAATTTTTGAGTTTTTTTCAGTTTTGAGCCAAAAGTGACTTCATGCTTTTTGGGCTATTTCTTTATCCCTGTTCCCTTGGGAGGCCTAAGAAGTATCCCGGGAGACATTTTAGGACAAGATGAATCGATTGAGACCTTTTAAACCAATACTTTTTCTGGGTCCCAAAATTGAATTTTTTCAAAGGGGGGATGGGGGCAAAAAGTTCAAAAATGACCAAAATTTGAAAAAATTTTCAAGTCAGTTTTTTTCACTTGTCTAAGTCCCTAGAGACCTCAGGATCTTTAAGACATCAATTGGGAATCATTTTTAAGTACAAACAAAGCCCTGGCAAAATTTTTGAGTTTTTTTCAGTTTTGAGCCAAAAGTGACTTCATGCTTTTTGGGCTATTTCTTTATCCCTGTTCCCTTGGGAGGCCTAAGAAGTATCCCGGGAGACATTTTAGGACAAGATGAATCGATTGAGACCTTTTAAACCAATACTTTTTCTGGGTCCCAAAATTGAATTTTTTCAAAGGGGGGATGGGGGCAAAAAGTTCAAAAATGACCAAAATTTGAAAAAATTTTCAAGTCAGTTTTTTTCACTTGTCTAAGTCCCTAGAGACCTCAGGATCTTTAAGACATCAATTGGGAATCATTTTTAAGTACAAACAAAGCCCTGGCAAAATTTTTGAGTTTTTTTCAGTTTTGAGCCAAAAGTGACTTCATGCTTTTTGGGCTATTTCTTTATCCCTGTTCCCTTGGGAGGCCTAAGAAGTATCCCGGGAGACATTTTAGGACAAGATGAATCGATTGAGACCTTTTAAACCAATACTTTTTCTGGGTCCCAAAATTGAATTTTTTCAAAGGGGGGATGGGGGCAAAAAGTTCAAAAATGACCAAAATTTGAAAAAATTTTCAAGTCAGTTTTTTTCACTTGTCTAAGTCCCTAGAGACCTCAGGATCTTTAAGACATCAATTGGGAATCATTTTTAAGTACAAACAAAGCCCTGGCAAAATTTTTGAGTTTTTTTCAGTTTTGAGCCAAAAGTGACTTCATGCTTTTTGGGCTATTTCTTTATCCCTGTTCCCTTGGGAGGCCTAAGAAGTATCCCGGGAGACATTTTAGGACAAGATGAATCGATTGAGACCTTTTAAACCAATACTTTTTCTGGGTCCCAAAATTGAATTTTTTCAAAGGGGGGATGGGGGCAAAAAGTTCAAAAATGACCAAAATTTGAAAAAATTTTCAAGTCAGTTTTTTTCACTTGTCTAAGTCCCTAGAGACCTCAGGATCTTTAAGACATCAATTGGGAATCATTTTTAAGTACAAACAAAGCCCTGGCAAAATTTTTGAGTTTTTTTCAGTTTTGAGCCAAAAGTGACTTCATGCTTTTTGGGCTATTTCTTTATCCCTGTTCCCTTGGGAGGCCTAAGAAGTATCCCGGGAGACATTTTAGGACAAGATGAATCGATTGAGACCTTTTAAACCAATACTTTTTCTGGGTCCCAAAATTGAATTTTTTCAAAGGGGGGATGGGGGCAAAAAGTTCAAAAATGACCAAAATTTGAAAAAATTTTCAAGTCAGTTTTTTTCACTTGTCTAAGTCCCTAGAGACCTCAGGATCTTTAAGACATCAATTGGGAATCATTTTTAAGTACAAACAAAGCCCTGGCAAAATTTTTGAGTTTTTTTCAGTTTTGAGCCAAAAGTGACTTCATGCTTTTTGGGCTATTTCTTTATCCCTGTTCCCTTGGGAGGCCTAAGAAGTATCCCGGGAGACATTTTAGGACAAGATGAATCGATTGAGACCTTTTAAACCAATACTTTTTCTGGGTCCCAAAATTGAATTTTTTCAAAGGGGGGATGGGGGCAAAAAGTTCAAAAATGACCAAAATTTGAAAAAATTTTCAAGTCAGTTTTTTTCACTTGTCTAAGTCCCTAGAGACCTCAGGATCTTTAAGACATCAATTGGGAATCATTTTTAAGTACAAACAAAGCCCTGGCAAAATTTTTGAGTTTTTTTCAGTTTTGAGCCAAAAGTGACTTCATGCTTTTTGGGCTATTTCTTTATCCCTGTTCCCTTGGGAGGCCTAAGAAGTATCCCGGGAGACATTTTAGGACAAGATGAATCGATTGAGACCTTTTAAACCAATACTTTTTCTGGGTCCCAAAATTGAATTTTTTCAAAGGGGGGATGGGGGCAAAAAGTTCAAAAATGACCAAAATTTGAAAAAATTTTCAAGTCAGTTTTTTTCACTTGTCTAAGTCCCTAGAGACCTCAGGATCTTTAAGACATCAATTGGGAATCATTTTTAAGTACAAACAAAGCCCTGGCAAAATTTTTGAGTTTTTTTCAGTTTTGAGCCAAAAGTGACTTCATGCTTTTTGGGCTATTTCTTTATCCCTGTTCCCTTGGGAGGCCTAAGAAGTATCCCGGGAGACATTTTAGGACAAGATGAATCGATTGAGACCTTTTAAACCAATACTTTTTCTGGGTCCCAAAATTGAATTTTTTCAAAGGGGGGATGGGGGCAAAAAGTTCAAAAATGACCAAAATTTGAAAAAATTTTCAAGTCAGTTTTTTTCACTTGTCTAAGTCCCTAGAGACCTCAGGATCTTTAAGACATCAATTGGGAATCATTTTTAAGTACAAACAAAGCCCTGGCAAAATTTTTGAGTTTTTTTCAGTTTTGAGCCAAAAGTGACTTCATGCTTTTTGGGCTATTTCTTTATCCCTGTTCCCTTGGGAGGCCTAAGAAGTATCCCGGGAGACATTTTAGGACAAGATGAATCGATTGAGACCTTTTAAACCAATACTTTTTCTGGGTCCCAAAATTGAATTTTTTCAAAGGGGGGATGGGGGCAAAAAGTTCAAAAATGACCAAAATTTGAAAAAATTTTCAAGTCAGTTTTTTTCACTTGTCTAAGTCCCTAGAGACCTCAGGATCTTTAAGACATCAATTGGGAATCATTTTTAAGTACAAACAAAGCCCTGGCAAAATTTTTGAGTTTTTTTCAGTTTTGAGCCAAAAGTGACTTCATGCTTTTTGGGCTATTTCTTTATCCCTGTTCCCTTGGGAGGCCTAAGAAGTATCCCGGGAGACATTTTAGGACAAGATGAATCGATTGAGACCTTTTAAACCAATACTTTTTCTGGGTCCCAAAATTGAATTTTTTCAAAGGGGGGATGGGGGCAAAAAGTTCAAAAATGACCAAAATTTGAAAAAATTTTCAAGTCAGTTTTTTTCACTTGTCTAAGTCCCTAGAGACCTCAGGATCTTTAAGACATCAATTGGGAATCATTTTTAAGTACAAACAAAGCCCTGGCAAAATTTTTGAGTTTTTTTCAGTTTTGAGCCAAAAGTGACTTCATGCTTTTTGGGCTATTTCTTTATCCCTGTTCCCTTGGGAGGCCTAAGAAGTATCCCGGGAGACATTTTAGGACAAGATGAATCGATTGAGACCTTTTAAACCAATACTTTTTCTGGGTCCCAAAATTGAATTTTTTCAAAGGGGGGATGGGGGCAAAAAGTTCAAAAATGACCAAAATTTGAAAAAATTTTCAAGTCAGTTTTTTTCACTTGTCTAAGTCCCTAGAGACCTCAGGATCTTTAAGACATCAATTGGGAATCATTTTTAAGTACAAACAAAGCCCTGGCAAAATTTTTGAGTTTTTTTCAGTTTTGAGCCAAAAGTGACTTCATGCTTTTTGGGCTATTTCTTTATCCCTGTTCCCTTGGGAGGCCTAAGAAGTATCCCGGGAGACATTTTAGGACAAGATGAATCGATTGAGACCTTTTAAACCAATACTTTTTCTGGGTCCCAAAATTGAATTTTTTCAAAGGGGGGATGGGGGCAAAAAGTTCAAAAATGACCAAAATTTGAAAAAATTTTCAAGTCAGTTTTTTTCACTTGTCTAAGTCCCTAGAGACCTCAGGATCTTTAAGACATCAATTGGGAATCATTTTTAAGTACAAACAAAGCCCTGGCAAAATTTTTGAGTTTTTTTCAGTTTTGAGCCAAAAGTGACTTCATGCTTTTTGGGCTATTTCTTTATCCCTGTTCCCTTGGGAGGCCTAAGAAGTATCCCGGGAGACATTTTAGGACAAGATGAATCGATTGAGACCTTTTAAACCAATACTTTTTCTGGGTCCCAAAATTGAATTTTTTCAAAGGGGGGATGGGGGCAAAAAGTTCAAAAATGACCAAAATTTGAAAAAATTTTCAAGTCAGTTTTTTTCACTTGTCTAAGTCCCTAGAGACCTCAGGATCTTTAAGACATCAATTGGGAATCATTTTTAAGTACAAACAAAGCCCTGGCAAAATTTTTGAGTTTTTTTCAGTTTTGAGCCAAAAGTGACTTCATGCTTTTTGGGCTATTTCTTTATCCCTGTTCCCTTGGGAGGCCTAAGAAGTATCCCGGGAGACATTTTAGGACAAGATGAATCGATTGAGACCTTTTAAACCAATACTTTTTCTGGGTCCCAAAATTGAATTTTTTCAAAGGGGGGATGGGGGCAAAAAGTTCAAAAATGACCAAAATTTGAAAAAATTTTCAAGTCAGTTTTTTTCACTTGTCTAAGTCCCTAGAGACCTCAGGATCTTTAAGACATCAATTGGGAATCATTTTTAAGTACAAACAAAGCCCTGGCAAAATTTTTGAGTTTTTTTCAGTTTTGAGCCAAAAGTGACTTCATGCTTTTTGGGCTATTTCTTTATCCCTGTTCCCTTGGGAGGCCTAAGAAGTATCCCGGGAGACATTTTAGGACAAGATGAATCGATTGAGACCTTTTAAACCAATACTTTTTCTGGGTCCCAAAATTGAATTTTTTCAAAGGGGGGATGGGGGCAAAAAGTTCAAAAATGACCAAAATTTGAAAAAATTTTCAAGTCAGTTTTTTTCACTTGTCTAAGTCCCTAGAGACCTCAGGATCTTTAAGACATCAATTGGGAATCATTTTTAAGTACAAACAAAGCCCTGGCAAAATTTTTGAGTTTTTTTCAGTTTTGAGCCAAAAGTGACTTCATGCTTTTTGGGCTATTTCTTTATCCCTGTTCCCTTGGGAGGCCTAAGAAGTATCCCGGGAGACATTTTAGGACAAGATGAATCGATTGAGACCTTTTAAACCAATACTTTTTCTGGGTCCCAAAATTGAATTTTTTCAAAGGGGGGATGGGGGCAAAAAGTTCAAAAATGACCAAAATTTGAAAAAATTTTCAAGTCAGTTTTTTTCACTTGTCTAAGTCCCTAGAGACCTCAGGATCTTTAAGACATCAATTGGGAATCATTTTTAAGTACAAACAAAGCCCTGGCAAAATTTTTGAGTTTTTTTCAGTTTTGAGCCAAAAGTGACTTCATGCTTTTTGGGCTATTTCTTTATCCCTGTTCCCTTGGGAGGCCTAAGAAGTATCCCGGGAGACATTTTAGGACAAGATGAATCGATTGAGACCTTTTAAACCAATACTTTTTCTGGGTCCCAAAATTGAATTTTTTCAAAGGGGGGATGGGGGCAAAAAGTTCAAAAATGACCAAAATTTGAAAAAATTTTCAAGTCAGTTTTTTTCACTTGTCTAAGTCCCTAGAGACCTCAGGATCTTTAAGACATCAATTGGGAATCATTTTTAAGTACAAACAAAGCCCTGGCAAAATTTTTGAGTTTTTTTCAGTTTTGAGCCAAAAGTGACTTCATGCTTTTTGGGCTATTTCTTTATCCCTGTTCCCTTGGGAGGCCTAAGAAGTATCCCGGGAGACATTTTAGGACAAGATGAATCGATTGAGACCTTTTAAACCAATACTTTTTCTGGGTCCCAAAATTGAATTTTTTCAAAGGGGGGATGGGGGCAAAAAGTTCAAAAATGACCAAAATTTGAAAAAATTTTCAAGTCAGTTTTTTTCACTTGTCTAAGTCCCTAGAGACCTCAGGATCTTTAAGACATCAATTGGGAATCATTTTTAAGTACAAACAAAGCCCTGGCAAAATTTTTGAGTTTTTTTCAGTTTTGAGCCAAAAGTGACTTCATGCTTTTTGGGCTATTTCTTTATCCCTGTTCCCTTGGGAGGCCTAAGAAGTATCCCGGGAGACATTTTAGGACAAGATGAATCGATTGAGACCTTTTAAACCAATACTTTTTCTGGGTCCCAAAATTGAATTTTTTCAAAGGGGGGATGGGGGCAAAAAGTTCAAAAATGACCAAAATTTGAAAAAATTTTCAAGTCAGTTTTTTTCACTTGTCTAAGTCCCTAGAGACCTCAGGATCTTTAAGACATCAATTGGGAATCATTTTTAAGTACAAACAAAGCCCTGGCAAAATTTTTGAGTTTTTTTCAGTTTTGAGCCAAAAGTGACTTCATGCTTTTTGGGCTATTTCTTTATCCCTGTTCCCTTGGGAGGCCTAAGAAGTATCCCGGGAGACATTTTAGGACAAGATGAATCGATTGAGACCTTTTAAACCAATACTTTTTCTGGGTCCCAAAATTGAATTTTTTCAAAGGGGGGATGGGGGCAAAAAGTTCAAAAATGACCAAAATTTGAAAAAATTTTCAAGTCAGTTTTTTTCACTTGTCTAAGTCCCTAGAGACCTCAGGATCTTTAAGACATCAATTGGGAATCATTTTTAAGTACAAACAAAGCCCTGGCAAAATTTTTGAGTTTTTTTCAGTTTTGAGCCAAAAGTGACTTCATGCTTTTTGGGCTATTTCTTTATCCCTGTTCCCTTGGGAGGCCTAAGAAGTATCCCGGGAGACATTTTAGGACAAGATGAATCGATTGAGACCTTTTAAACCAATACTTTTTCTGGGTCCCAAAATTGAATTTTTTCAAAGGGGGGATGGGGGCAAAAAGTTCAAAAATGACCAAAATTTGAAAAAATTTTCAAGTCAGTTTTTTTCACTTGTCTAAGTCCCTAGAGACCTCAGGATCTTTAAGACATCAATTGGGAATCATTTTTAAGTACAAACAAAGCCCTGGCAAAATTTTTGAGTTTTTTTCAGTTTTGAGCCAAAAGTGACTTCATGCTTTTTGGGCTATTTCTTTATCCCTGTTCCCTTGGGAGGCCTAAGAAGTATCCCGGGAGACATTTTAGGACAAGATGAATCGATTGAGACCTTTTAAACCAATACTTTTTCTGGGTCCCAAAATTGAATTTTTTCAAAGGGGGGATGGGGGCAAAAAGTTCAAAAATGACCAAAATTTGAAAAAATTTTCAAGTCAGTTTTTTTCACTTGTCTAAGTCCCTAGAGACCTCAGGATCTTTAAGACATCAATTGGGAATCATTTTTAAGTACAAACAAAGCCCTGGCAAAATTTTTGAGTTTTTTTCAGTTTTGAGCCAAAAGTGACTTCATGCTTTTTGGGCTATTTCTTTATCCCTGTTCCCTTGGGAGGCCTAAGAAGTATCCCGGGAGACATTTTAGGACAAGATGAATCGATTGAGACCTTTTAAACCAATACTTTTTCTGGGTCCCAAAATTGAATTTTTTCAAAGGGGGGATGGGGGCAAAAAGTTCAAAAATGACCAAAATTTGAAAAAATTTTCAAGTCAGTTTTTTTCACTTGTCTAAGTCCCTAGAGACCTCAGGATCTTTAAGACATCAATTGGGAATCATTTTTAAGTACAAACAAAGCCCTGGCAAAATTTTTGAGTTTTTTTCAGTTTTGAGCCAAAAGTGACTTCATGCTTTTTGGGCTATTTCTTTATCCCTGTTCCCTTGGGAGGCCTAAGAAGTATCCCGGGAGACATTTTAGGACAAGATGAATCGATTGAGACCTTTTAAACCAATACTTTTTCTGGGTCCCAAAATTGAATTTTTTCAAAGGGGGGATGGGGGCAAAAAGTTCAAAAATGACCAAAATTTGAAAAAATTTTCAAGTCAGTTTTTTTCACTTGTCTAAGTCCCTAGAGACCTCAGGATCTTTAAGACATCAATTGGGAATCATTTTTAAGTACAAACAAAGCCCTGGCAAAATTTTTGAGTTTTTTTCAGTTTTGAGCCAAAAGTGACTTCATGCTTTTTGGGCTATTTCTTTATCCCTGTTCCCTTGGGAGGCCTAAGAAGTATCCCGGGAGACATTTTAGGACAAGATGAATCGATTGAGACCTTTTAAACCAATACTTTTTCTGGGTCCCAAAATTGAATTTTTTCAAAGGGGGGATGGGGGCAAAAAGTTCAAAAATGACCAAAATTTGAAAAAATTTTCAAGTCAGTTTTTTTCACTTGTCTAAGTCCCTAGAGACCTCAGGATCTTTAAGACATCAATTGGGAATCATTTTTAAGTACAAACAAAGCCCTGGCAAAATTTTTGAGTTTTTTTCAGTTTTGAGCCAAAAGTGACTTCATGCTTTTTGGGCTATTTCTTTATCCCTGTTCCCTTGGGAGGCCTAAGAAGTATCCCGGGAGACATTTTAGGACAAGATGAATCGATTGAGACCTTTTAAACCAATACTTTTTCTGGGTCCCAAAATTGAATTTTTTCAAAGGGGGGATGGGGGCAAAAAGTTCAAAACAAATGACCAAAATTTGAAAAAATTTTCAAGTCAGTTTTTTTCACTTGTCTAAGTCCCTAGAGACCTCAGGATCTTTAAGACATCAATTGGGAATCATTTTTAAGTACAAACAAAGCCCTGGCAAAATTTTTGAGTTTTTTTCAGTTTTGAGCCAAAAGTGACTTCATGCTTTTTGGGCTATTTCTTTATCCCTGTTCCCTTGGGAGGCCTAAGAAGTATCCCGGGAGACATTTTAGGACAAGATGAATCGATTGAGACCTTTTAAACCAATACTTTTTCTGGGTCCCAAAATTGAATTTTTTCAAAGGGGGGATGGGAAAAAGTTCAAAAATGACCAAAATTTGAAAAAATTTTCAAGTCAGTTTTTTTCACTTGTCTAAGTCCCTAGAGACCTCAGGATCTTTAAGACATCAATTGGGAATCATTTTTAAGTACAAACAAAGCCCTGGCAAAATTTTTGAGTTTTTTTCAGTTTTGAGCCAAAAGTGACTTCATGCTTTTTGGGCTATTTCTTTATCCCTGTTCCCTTGGGAGGCCTAAGAAGTATCCCGGGAGACATTTTAGGACAAGATGAATCGATTGAGACCTTTTAAACCAATACTTTTTCTGGGTCCCAAAATTGAATTTTTTCAAAGGGGGGATGGGGGCAAAAAGTTCAAAAATGACCAAAATTTGAAAAAATTTTCAAGTCAGTTTTTTTCACTTGTCTAAGTCCCTAGAGACCTCAGGATCTTTAAGACATCAATTGGGAATCATTTTTAAGTACAAACAAAGCCCTGGCAAAATTTTTGAGTTTTTTTCAGTTTTGAGCCAAAAGTGACTTCATGCTTTTTGGGCTATTTCTTTATCCCTGTTCCCTTGGGAGGCCTAAGAAGTATCCCGGGAGACATTTTAGGACAAGATGAATCGATTGAGACCTTTTAAACCAATACTTTTTCTGGGTCCCAAAATTGAATTTTTTCAAAGGGGGGATGGGGGCAAAAAGTTCAAAAATGACCAAAATTTGAAAAAATTTTCAAGTCAGTTTTTTTCACTTGTCTAAGTCCCTAGAGACCTCAGGATCTTTAAGACATCAATTGGGAATCATTTTTAAGTACAAACAAAGCCCTGGCAAAATTTTTGAGTTTTTTTCAGTTTTGAGCCAAAAGTGACTTCATGCTTTTTGGGCTATTTCTTTATCCCTGTTCCCTTGGGAGGCCTAAGAAGTATCCCGGGAGACATTTTAGGACAAGATGAATCGATTGAGACCTTTTAAACCAATACTTTTTCTGGGTCCCAAAATTGAATTTTTTCAAAGGGGGGATGGGGGCAAAAAGTTCAAAAATGACCAAAATTTGAAAAAATTTTCAAGTCAGTTTTTTTCACTTGTCTAAGTCCCTAGAGACCTCAGGATCTTTAAGACATCAATTGGGAATCATTTTTAAGTACAAACAAAGCCCTGGCAAAATTTTTGAGTTTTTTTCAGTTTTGAGCCAAAAGTGACTTCATGCTTTTTGGGCTATTTCTTTATCCCTGTTCCCTTGGGAGGCCTAAGAAGTATCCCGGGAGACATTTTAGGACAAGATGAATCGATTGAGACCTTTTAAACCAATACTTTTTCTGGGTCCCAAAATTGAATTTTTTCAAAGGGGGGATGGGGGCAAAAAGTTCAAAAATGACCAAAATTTGAAAAAATTTTCAAGTCAGTTTTTTTCACTTGTCTAAGTCCCTAGAGACCTCAGGATCTTTAAGACATCAATTGGGAATCATTTTTAAGTACAAACAAAGCCCTGGCAAAATTTTTGAGTTTTTTTCAGTTTTGAGCCAAAAGTGACTTCATGCTTTTTGGGCTATTTCTTTATCCCTGTTCCCTTGGGAGGCCTAAGAAGTATCCCGGGAGACATTTTAGGACAAGATGAATCGATTGAGACCTTTTAAACCAATACTTTTTCTGGGTCCCAAAATTGAATTTTTTCAAAGGGGGGATGGGGGCAAAAAGTTCAAAAATGACCAAAATTTGAAAAAATTTTCAAGTCAGTTTTTTTCACTTGTCTAAGTCCCTAGAGACCTCAGGATCTTTAAGACATCAATTGGGAATCATTTTTAAGTACAAACAAAGCCCTGGCAAAATTTTTGAGTTTTTTTCAGTTTTGAGCCAAAAGTGACTTCATGCTTTTTGGGCTATTTCTTTATCCCTGTTCCCTTGGGAGGCCTAAGAAGTATCCCGGGAGACATTTTAGGACAAGATGAATCGATTGAGACCTTTTAAACCAATACTTTTTCTGGGTCCCAAAATTGAATTTTTTCAAAGGGGGGATGGGGGCAAAAAGTTCAAAAATGACCAAAATTTGAAAAAATTTTCAAGTCAGTTTTTTTCACTTGTCTAAGTCCCTAGAGACCTCAGGATCTTTAAGACATCAATTGGGAATCATTTTTAAGTACAAACAAAGCCCTGGCAAAATTTTTGAGTTTTTTTCAGTTTTGAGCCAAAAGTGACTTCATGCTTTTTGGGCTATTTCTTTATCCCTGTTCCCTTGGGAGGCCTAAGAAGTATCCCGGGAGACATTTTAGGACAAGATGAATCGATTGAGACCTTTTAAACCAATACTTTTTCTGGGTCCCAAAATTGAATTTTTTCAAAGGGGGGATGGGGGCAAAAAGTTCAAAAATGACCAAAATTTGAAAAAATTTTCAAGTCAGTTTTTTTCACTTGTCTAAGTCCCTAGAGACCTCAGGATCTTTAAGACATCAATTGGGAATCATTTTTAAGTACAAACAAAGCCCTGGCAAAATTTTTGAGTTTTTTTCAGTTTTGAGCCAAAAGTGACTTCATGCTTTTTGGGCTATTTCTTTATCCCTGTTCCCTTGGGAGGCCTAAGAAGTATCCCGGGAGACATTTTAGGACAAGATGAATCGATTGAGACCTTTTAAACCAATACTTTTTCTGGGTCCCAAAATTGAATTTTTTCAAAGGGGGGATGGGGGCAAAAAGTTCAAAAATGACCAAAATTTGAAAAAATTTTCAAGTCAGTTTTTTTCACTTGTCTAAGTCCCTAGAGACCTCAGGATCTTATAAGACATCAATTGGGAATCATTTTTAAGTACAAACAAAGCCCTGGCAAAATTTTTGAGTTTTTTTCAGTTTTGAGCCAAAAGTGACTTCATGCTTTTTGGGCTATTTCTTTATCCCTGTTCCCTTGGGAGGCCTAAGAAGTATCCCGGGAGACATTTTAGGACAAGATGAATCGATTGAGACCTTTTAAACCAATACTTTTTCTGGGTCCCAAAATTGAATTTTTTCAAAGGGGGGATGGGGGCAAAAAGTTCAAAAATGACCAAAATTTGAAAAAATTTTCAAGTCAGTTTTTTTCACTTGTCTAAGTCCCTAGAGCCTCAGGATCTTTAAGACATCAATTGGGAATCATTTTTAAGTACAAACAAAGCCCTGGCAAAATTTTTGAGTTTTTTTCAGTTTTGAGCCAAAAGTGACTTCATGCTTTTTGGGCTATTTCTTTATCCCTGTTCCCTTGGGAGGCCTAAGAAGTATCCCGGGAGACATTTTAGGACAAGATGAATCGATTGAGACCTTTTAAACCAATACTTTTTCTGGGTCCCAAAATTGAATTTTTTCAAAGGGGGGATGGGGGCAAAAAGTTCAAAAATGACCAAAATTTGAAAAAATTTTCAAGTCAGTTTTTTTCACTTGTCTAAGTCCCTAGAGACCTCAGGATCTTTAAGACATCAATTGGGAATCATTTTTAAGTACAAACAAAGCCCTGGCAAAATTTTTGAGTTTTTTTCAGTTTTGAGCCAAAAGTGACTTCATGCTTTTTGGGCTATTTCTTTATCCCTGTTCCCTTGGGAGGCCTAAGAAGTATCCCGGGAGACATTTTAGGACAAGATGAATCGATTGAGACCTTTTAAACCAATACTTTTTCTGGGTCCCAAAATTGAATTTTTTCAAAGGGGGGATGGGGGCAAAAAGTTCAAAAATGACCAAAATTTGAAAAAATTTTCAAGTCAGTTTTTTTCACTTGTCTAAGTCCCTAGAGACCTCAGGATCTTTAAGACATCAATTGGGAATCATTTTTAAGTACAAACAAAGCCCTGGCAAAATTTTTGAGTTTTTTTCAGTTTTGAGCCAAAAGTGACTTCATGCTTTTTGGGCTATTTCTTTATCCCTGTTCCCTTGGGAGGCCTAAGAAGTATCCCGGGAGACATTTTAGGACAAGATGAATCGATTGAGACCTTTTAAACCAATACTTTTTCTGGGTCCCAAAATTGAATTTTTTCAAAGGGGGGATGGGGGCAAAAAGTTCAAAAATGACCAAAATTTGAAAAAATTTTCAAGTCAGTTTTTTTCACTTGTCTAAGTCCCTAGAGACCTCAGGATCTTTAAGACATCAATTGGGAATCATTTTTAAGTACAAACAAAGCCCTGGCAAAATTTTTGAGTTTTTTTCAGTTTTGAGCCAAAAGTGACTTCATGCTTTTTGGGCTATTTCTTTATCCCTGTTCCCTTGGGAGGCCTAAGAAGTATCCCGGGAGACATTTTAGGACAAGATGAATCGATTGAGACCTTTTAAACCAATACTTTTTCTGGGTCCCAAAATTGAATTTTTTCAAAGGGGGGATGGGGGCAAAAAGTTCAAAAATGACCAAAATTTGAAAAAATTTTCAAGTCAGTTTTTTTCACTTGTCTAAGTCCCTAGAGACCTCAGGATCTTTAAGACATCAATTGGGAATCATTTTTAAGTACAAACAAAGCCCTGGCAAAATTTTTGAGTTTTTTTCAGTTTTGAGCCAAAAGTGACTTCATGCTTTTTGGGCTATTTCTTTATCCCTGTTCCCTTGGGAGGCCTAAGAAGTATCCCGGGAGACATTTTAGGACAAGATGAATCGATTGAGACCTTTTAAACCAATACTTTTTCTGGGTCCCAAAATTGAATTTTTTCAAAGGGGGGATGGGGGCAAAAAGTTCAAAAATGACCAAAATTTGAAAAAATTTTCAAGTCAGTTTTTTTCACTTGTCTAAGTCCCTAGAGACCTCAGGATCTTTAAGACATCAATTGGGAATCATTTTTAAGTACAAACAAAGCCCTGGCAAAATTTTTGAGTTTTTTTCAGTTTTGAGCCAAAAGTGACTTCATGCTTTTTGGGCTATTTCTTTATCCCTGTTCCCTTGGGAGGCCTAAGAAGTATCCCGGGAGACATTTTAGGACAAGATGAATCGATTGAGACCTTTTAAACCAATACTTTTTCTGGGTCCCAAAATTGAATTTTTTCAAAGGGGGGATGGGGGCAAAAAGTTCAAAAATGACCAAAATTTGAAAAAATTTTCAAGTCAGTTTTTTTCACTTGTCTAAGTCCCTAGAGACCTCAGGATCTTTAAGACATCAATTGGGAATCATTTTTAAGTACAAACAAAGCCCTGGCAAAATTTTTGAGTTTTTTTCAGTTTTGAGCCAAAAGTGACTTCATGCTTTTTGGGCTATTTCTTTATCCCTGTTCCCTTGGGAGGCCTAAGAAGTATCCCGGGAGACATTTTAGGACAAGATGAATCGATTGAGACCTTTTAAACCAATACTTTTTCTGGGTCCCAAAATTGAATTTTTTCAAAGGGGGGATGGGGGCAAAAAGTTCAAAAATGACCAAAATTTGAAAAAATTTTCAAGTCAGTTTTTTTCACTTGTCTAAGTCCCTAGAGACCTCAGGATCTTTAAGACATCAATTGGGAATCATTTTTAAGTACAAACAAAGCCCTGGCAAAATTTTTGAGTTTTTTTCAGTTTTGAGCCAAAAGTGACTTCATGCTTTTTGGGCTATTTCTTTATCCCTGTTCCCTTGGGAGGCCTAAGAAGTATCCCGGGAGACATTTTAGGACAAGATGAATCGATTGAGACCTTTTAAACCAATACTTTTTCTGGGTCCCAAAATTGAATTTTTTCAAAGGGGGGATGGGGGCAAAAAGTTCAAAAATGACCAAAATTTGAAAAAATTTTCAAG